>NC_050096.1:256027866-256036858 GCF_902167145.1 Zea mays | reverse complement strand
TAACTACTACTACTACTAGTGCTGCTACTACTTGTCACACCCGGTTTTAGAAGGCAAACCGAATGCGAACTCGTCGTAGTCTTGGAACTCCTGAAAGTCTCCTTCCACAGCTTCATCTTCTCCTGAGCAGTGGTTGCAATGCTGACAACCTGGGGATGGGGGGGTTTGGTGTGTAGAGCAAGGGTGAGTACACATCAACATACTCAGCAAGTATCCTGTTTGGCTGTAGTGGACTAGCTTTATGTGGGGATAAGTCAAGCAGTTGCTTTTAGTTGGTCAGATTATTATTTACTAATAGAAAGCCAGGTTTTAGCATTAACCCAAGTTATTAGCCCGATGTACCCTTTCCAAACGGAAAGAATACCTCTTACCAGCACCATAGCCATAACCAGAACCATCGATCTCATAGCCACCTGTAAACCAAAGTGTCTCCGATCAAGCACCACTAATCACTGGAGCTCCCTTGGCCGCTCATAACCGCGAGCACGGCTAATATATTAGTTTTCAAACACTCTGCAGAGGTTGTGCACTTTACCCACAAGCCGTGATTCCCTCTTGCCTCGGGCCGATCAAACCCTTAAACACTACCGAGGTGAATAGGCAGGGTTTCACTACGTAGCCTTTACAAAGATTCCGCGTGGTTGTAGCCACCTGTTAGGTTTCCTAAATGCACCGCACTCCTCCCCAAGGGACGAATCAACCTTGGCAGAGCGAGCCGCATACACCGAGCCCCATTGACGGCACGACGGCGAAGCGAACTACACCCCGGATCCTCTAATTATTCAGCTAAGGGCACCCCATTCCACCCTCATGGTTGCACTGTTTTCCCGGGCGGTCATCCATAGAACAGGTCCTTACGGAGAGGCACTCGAGAAACCGCTCGAGCCCCCTTGAAAACCACAAGTAATACATCATAATAAGAGAGGGGAAAACAGCGTATCATAGATAATCTCATCATGTTCATTGATTAGAGTTTGAGCAATAGCATAAAGCTAAACAATAATAATCCAACCCAAATAGGTAAACAAGGACATGGATAGCAAAAGCTAGTCAATCCTTAGGCATAAATGTGTAAAGCGGGAGGTGAATTAAATAATGAATAGGACAGAGATAGGTCAAGGGACACTTGCCTCCACCAACCGACTGCTGCTCAGGGGCTTCTCCTGCGAGTTCCTCGGGCTCTTCAACCAGATCGTTCTCTATGCGATTGCAAGCATGCATACATTCATCCATTCAAATTAGGAAACAAACAATACACCATACAAGGGAACAAATAAAGTAAATATGCATAGAATATCACATACGATAATGAACTCACCATGGTTAGAAAGAAATGGGAAAAGGTCTCGCGAGAGTTAAAGCTTATGCTCGAGGTGCACTACGGGTAAACGAATAACTAAACGTTACGTGCTCTAGTTCCAATTGGTTCTAACAAAAGAATTAGCTACATGCACTAATGTAAACGTGACCACTTTTAGTAGATTAACATTGAATGAGACAAATGATTAGCTATACAAATTAACTAACGTAACCAATTTCCAAATTGAGACTCCTATCTTATTAATATAAACGCGTGATTAGCGCGCATAGGACACGGGGGGGGGGGGGGGGGGGGTAGACGGGGACACGACGAGTCGTGCCAAGGCACTGCGCACTACGCGAGCACGCGCGCGAGGCCGCACGCACATGCCACGAACTAGCCGTGCGCACGTCGGGACCGTACGTTAGCCGAGCTCAAAGCCGCGCGCCATAGGCACGCTGGCCCAAGCTCGAGGCCACGCAGGGGCCGACACGACGTGAGCAAGGCACGGCGAGGCGAGCGGGCAAGCACGACGGGGCAAGCGAGCACGGGCGAGCGAGGACGCGGCCGGGCGAGGGGGCGGGCTGTCGAACCGGGGCACGGGGGCGGCCGAGCTCGCCGGGCATGGGGCGGGCGGTCGAACCGGGGCACGGGGGCGGCCGAGCTCGCCGGGGGGGGGGGGGCGGCCGAGCTCGCCGGGCATGGGGCGGGGCCGAGGGGGCGTGAGACGGGGTGGCCGAGGCCGGGCGGCCGAGCCGAGCTCGCCGGAGAGCGGCGCGGGGAGGGCGGGCGCGGGACGGCCGAGGCCGGGGCCGAGCGTGACGGGGGCGGGGCGGCGCGGGGTGGCCGGGCGCCGGGGCCGAGCTCGCCGAGAGCGGCCGAGCGAGGGCAGCGCGGGCCGGGGACGGCCGAGGGTGGCGCGGGGAGGGCGGCCGAGCGGGCGACCGAGCGCGGGGCGGCCGAGGGCGACCTGGCGCGGGCGAGGCCGGGGCGGCCGGGACCGGGGCCGAGGCGGGCGCGCCCATGGCGCGGGGGCGGGGGACGCCGACGGGAGGGAAGAAGGAGCGAGGGGAGGAGAGGAGGGAGGGGGAAGGGAGAAACCTCACCGGAGGGGAGGACGGCGCGGCGGCGGCGCCGGGGAGGCGGCGGCGGCGCTAGGGCAGGGGAGAGGCGGCGGCGGCTAGGGCAGGGGAGAGGCGGCGGCGGCTAGGGCAGGGGAGAGGAAGAGAGAGAGGGGATAACGGCGGGGCCCGCGGGGAGGGGATTTTTGGATAAAGAAAAGGGGAGGGGGGACGGTTGGGCCAGCTGGGCCCAAAGGTGGACTGGGGGCGCGCGGCTGGGCCGCCAGGCGGCCCACAGCGGGAAGGGAAGGAGGGGGGCGGCTGGGCCGCCGCGAGGCCCACGCGGGGGGGGGGGGGGAAGGGGGGAGAGGAGAAGAAAAAGGTTTTTCTTTTTTCCTAAAATCTAATTTCCTCTAGATGAATGCTTTCACATTTTTAAACAATCAAAAAGTATGCATGGTTCGGCATGGTGCATCACCCAAAATAAAGTATTTTAATGTTTTGCTTTACACGAGGTCTAAAGCCAAAACCCGCTATAACTTTGGAAAAGATCAAGGTTTAGCGAGGGGAAAAGGGAAAAGGAAAGGGTAACGCCTGAATTTGGTGAGAGAAAAGAAGAAAAAATTCTACCCCCAAATTCAGGGCGTTACAAACCTATCCCCCTTAAAAGAATCTCGCCCTCGAGATTCAGGGTTGGCTAGCAAAGAGCTCAGGGTATTTGGCCATCAGATCATCTTCACGCTCCCAGGTTTCTTCTTCCTTAGAGTGATGATTCCATCTGACTTTGCACATTCTGATGGTCTTCCTTCGAGTGACTCTGTCTGCGGTCTCAAGGATTTGCACTGGCTTCTCAACGTAGGTCAAGTCCTCCTGGACTTCGAGACCTTCCACTGGCAACTGCTCTTCTGGCACACGCAAGCACTTTTTCAACTGAGACACATGAAAGACATCATGCACAGCGGACAAATTCTCTGGCAGACTGAGCTGATAGGCCACTTCTCCACGCCTTGAGAGAATTTGGTACGGACCAATGTAGCAGGGTGCTAGCTTGCCTTTGACTCCGAACCTTCTGACTCCTCTGATCGGTGACACTTTCAGATAGACGAAGTCTCCAACTTCGAAACTCAGCTCTCTTCTTCTTGTGTCTGCATAGCTTCGCTGCCTTGATTGCGCTATCTTCAGATTCTCTCGGACCATCCTGATGTTCTCTTCGGCTTCAAGCAAAATGTCTGGCCCAAACACTTGCTTTTCTCCAGGCTGATTCCATTGCAACGGAGTTCTACAACTCCTTCCATAGAGCGCCTGAAATGGTGACATCTTCAAACTGGCCTGGTAGATGTTGTTATAGGAAAACTCTGCATAAGGCAATCTCTTGTCCCATCCGGACTGATCTTGCAACGCACAGGCTCTCAACATGTCTTCAAGAATTTGATTGGTCCTTTCGGTCTGGCCATCTGTCTGCGGATGATAAGCTGAACTAAAATTCAGATGCGTGCCCAAGGCTTCATGCAACTGCTGCCAGAAATGAGAGGTGAACTGCGTTCCACGGTCTGACACTATCTTCTTTGGCACACCATGAAGACAAACGATCCGAGACATATACAATTCTGCCAATACTGCACTGCTGTAGTTGGTCTTGACAGGTATGAAGTGGGCTGACTTGGTTAAACGGTCCACTACTACCCAGATGGAATCGTAGCCGACTCGAGTGCGAGGCAATCCGACTATGAAATCCATACCGATTTCGTCCCATTTCCACTGAGGGATCTGCAACGGTTGCAACAATCCAGCTGGTTTCTGGTGCTCTGCCTTAATTCTTCGGCAACTATCGCACATAGCCACATGCTCTGCGATTTCCCTCTTCATTCCGTACCACCAGAATTTCTTCTTCAGATCCTGATACATCTTCTCACTACCAGGGTGAATCGAATAAGCTGTCTCATGAGCTTCCTTGAGAATCAATTCCCGAATGGATTGGACATTGGGAACACACAAGCGGTCTTTGAACCATATCACACCTTCTGCATCTTCTCGAAAGTCTTTGCCTCTGCCATCTAGAATCAGTCGCCGGATCTCACTGATCTCCAACACAGACCACACAGCTTCTCAGATAAAGAGGAAAGTGGAATAAAAGGTTTCCCAACTATATAGCTAACTCCTTTAACATATAACAGGTAACCCAAAATGCAGGGGATACCCACACTCTGGTGACAGTCATTACAAAGATCCAAACCAAACATAGTTCATCATGACAAGCATAAATGCACAGGATATAGCAAACTACCCTGTCTAACTAAGACTAACTAAGAGCGAGACTAACGCTAAGACTGTAGCTTCTACGTATATATTTCGTATTAATTACAAGATCCAACTCTAACGATCTATGGTTCTAGATTTATCTTGGTCTTGCAGTCGGGATTGCCATAAGGCTGGTGTCCACGCCGAGGTGAGCGGTACGGGTGCCGAGTCCCGACGGGAGCGGGGGAACCATCATCCAGGTGACGACGTTCCGCGCGCTCAGCCCGCTGCAGGGCGACCTCAACACGAGCCCTACTCAGCTCGTCTAATGCATGGTCCAGCTCCGTGTTTAGCACGACGGCTAGGTTGACTGTGCTGCTCAACCTAGGATTGTCCTCACCGACGGGTGAGACAATCACGCCTCCTGTGCTGCCAGATGGACGGCGGGGGTAATACCTTAGGTCGAGACCGTCAGCTACCCCACCGAGAACCGAGCAGTAGTGCGAAAGCGCACGCCGTGCAACATCTTGCATGGCTGCCTCAGCTGAGTCCCGCTCAGAGACAGAATAGTGCTCTGAGCAGGCCTCTGCACCCTGGAGACTGTTCTTCGGACGGCGCACCAAGCAGGTCACCTCCCAGCGGTCCGGGTAGACCCCGCGACTATGCTGGTAGACCACACAGCGATACTCGATGGACCAAGTACGCCGGTTAAGTGCCTGACGTAGCAGGGTGTCGAGCGTATCATGGAAGTGACACCCGCGAGCAGCGTCGCGAGTGATGGGTCGAGCAACCCATCCTTCCAGCTCATGGTCAGCAGAGAAGTCGGTGTCGTGGCTCGAGCTGTCGTCGCCACCTCCATCGTCTGGGTCTCCTCCAGCAGCTACTCCAGAGGCTGGGGCGCCCAGTGGTGGTGCAGGGGGCGCCTCCAGGGGAAGCACAGGGGAGCAGCTCCTCACGGACTCTATCTCCTGCTAGAGCGAGAAGGAAGAGCCCTGCTGCTCCTGTCGTCGACGTTCCTACTCCTCATGCAGGCGGTGGTGCAGTCTCTCCAAGTGGCTGGACTGTCCAGCCACGGGACGGCGAAGCGGACGCTCAGCAAGGCGGGAGGGTAAGAAGGGGATGACGGACTTTCGTGCAGTGTGTCTAAGTCGAGCCATCTACAAAAGACATCGCAAGCAAAAGGGTGAGAACAAAATTAATATGACCAGCAAATAATGAGTCGTAAATAAATGAAGGATTAGAATAAAACACAATTTTCAGCAAGGTATAATATATAGTAGAATATAGGTTTGGTCAGTATGACCAACTTTTGAAGGGATATCAAAGTCAAGGCAGGGACAGAGGTCTATAGTCCTTAGAACGACCATTCTACTCTAGGTTAGCGGTCCTACAGTCAACACGGCTTTGATACCACTTATGTCACACCCGGTTTTAGAAGGCAAACCGAATGCGAACCATGTACGTGCCAGGATCAGTTATTCACGTACACATCAGTTACATAACATGGACATCATCACAAAGTGCTCAAATAGTATTAAAAAGGGAAATAATAGTCGATTACATCATATGTCTGAGACGTCCATATAGTCCTTACAATAAATCAAAGTGCGGAAAAGAAACATAGATAAACGCGGCCTTCACAGGCAGCCGACTGGGGGGTTGCCTCTAACCCACGCCTAGAACTCGTCGTAGTCTTCGAACTCCTGAAAGTCTCCTTCCACAGCTTCATCTTCTCCTGAGCAGTGGTTGCAATGCTGACAACCTGGGGATGGGGGGGGGTTGGTGTGTAGAGCAAGGGTGAGTACACATCAACATACTCAGCAAGTATCCTGTTTGGCTGTAGTGGACTAGCTTTATGTGGGGATAAGTCAAGTAGTTGCTTTTAGTTGGTCAGATTATTATTTACTAATAGAAAGCCAGGTTTTAGCATTAACCCAAGTTATTAGCCCGATGTACCCTTTCCAAACGGAAAGAATACCTCTTACCAGCACCATAGCCATAACCAGAACCATCGATCTCATAGCCACCTGTAAACCAAAGTGTCTCCGATCAAGCACCACTAATCACTGGAGCTCCCTTGGCCGCTCATAACCGCGAGCACGGCTAATATATCAGTTTTCAAACACTCTGCAGAGGTTGTGCACTTTACCCACAAGCCGTGATTCCCTCTTGCCTCGGGCCGATCAAACCCTTAAACACTACCGAGGTGAATAGGCAGGGTTTCACTACGTAGCCTTTACAAAGATTCCCCGGGGCTGTAGCCACCCGTTAGGTTTCCTAAATGCACCGCACTCCTCCCCAAGGGACGAATCAACCTTGGCAGAGCGAGCCGCATACACCGAGCCCCATTGACGGCACGACGGCGAAGCGAACTACACCCCGGATCCTCTAATTATTCAGCTAAGGGCACCCCATTCCACCCTCATGGTTGCACTGTTTTCCCGGGCGGTCATCCATAGAACAGGTCCTTACGGAGAGGCACTCGAGAAACCGCTCGAGCCCCCTTGAAGACCACAAGTAATACATCATAATAAGAGATGGGAAAACAACGTATCATAGATAATCTCATCATGTTCATTGATTAGAGTTTGAGCAATAGCATAAAGCTAAACAATAATAATCCAACCCAAATAGGTAAACAAGGACATGGATAGCAAAAGCTAGTCAATCCTTAAGCATAAATGTGTAAAGCGGGAGGTGAATTAAATAATGAATAGGACAGAGATAGGTCAAGGGACACTTGCCTCCACCAACCGACTGCTGCTCAGGGGCTTCTCCTGCGAGTTCCTCGGGCTCTTCAACCGGATCGTTCTCTATGCGATTGCAAGCATGCATACATTCATCCATTCAAATTAGGAAACAAACAGTACACCATACAAAGGAACAAATAAAGTAAATATGCATAGAATATCACATACGATAATGAACTCACCATGGTTAGAAAGAAATGGGAAAAGGTCTCGCGAGAGTTAAAGCTTATGCTCGAGGTGCACTACGGGTAAACGAATACCTAAACGTTATGTGCTCTAGTTCCAATTGGTTCTAACAAAAGAATTAGCTACATGCACTAATGTAAATGTGACCACTTTTAGTAGATTAACACTGAATGAGACAGATGATTAGCTATACAAATTAACTAACGTAACTAATTTCCAAATTGAGACTCCTATCTTATTAATATAAACGCGTGATTAGCGCGCATAGGACACGGGGGGGGGGGGGGGGGGGGTAGACGGGGACACGACGAGTCGTGCCAAGGCACTGCGCACTACGCGAGCACGCGCGCGAGGCCGCACGCACATGCCACGAACTAGCCGTGCGCACGTCGGGACCGTACGTTAGTCGAGCTCAAAGCCGCGCGCCATAGGCATGCTGGGCCAAGCTCGAGGCCACGCAGGGGCCGACACGACGTGAGCAAGGCATGGCGGGGCGAGCGGGCAAGCACGCCGGGGCAAGCGAGCACGGGCGAGCGAGGACGCGGCCGGGCGAGGCCGGGCGCGGGGGCGGGCGGTCGAACTGGGGCACGGGGCGGCCGGTCGAACCGGGGCACGGGGGTGGCCGAGCTCGCCGGGGGGGGGGGGGGGGGGGGCGAGCTCGCCGGGCATGGGGCGGGGCCGAGGGGGCGCGGGACGGGGTGGCCGAGGGTGGGCGGCCGAGCCGAGCTCGCCGGAGAGCGTCGCGGGTAGGGCGGGCGCGGGACGGCCGAGGCCGGGGCCGAGCGCGACGGGGGCGGGGCGGCGCGGGGTGGCCGAGCCGAAGGCGGCCGGGGGCCGGGGCCGAGCTCGCCGGGAGCGGCCGAGCGAGGGTGGCGCGGGCCGGGGATGGCCGAGGGCGGCGCGGGGGCGGGCGGTCGAACCGGGGCACGGGGGCGGCCAAGCTCGCCGGGCATGGGAGAGGCGGCGGCGGCTAGGGCAGGGGAGAGGCGGCGGTGGCTAGGGCAGGGGAGAGGAAGAGAGAGAGGGGATGACGGGCGGGGCCCACGGGGAGGGGATTTTTGGAAAAAGAAAAGGGGAGGGGGGGACGGTTGGGCCGGCTGGGCCCAAAGGGGGAGGGGGGCGCGTGGCTGGGCCTCCAGGCGGCCCACGGCGGGTAGGGAAGGGGGGGACAGCTGGGCCGCCGCGAGGCCCACGTGGGGGGGAAAGGGGGGCGGCTGGGCCGAAAATGGGGAAGGAGGGGGGAGAGGAGAAGAAAACGGTTTTTCTTTTTTTTCCTAAAATCTAATTTCCTGTAGATGAATGCTTTCACATTTTTAAACAATCAAAAAGTATGCATGGTTCGGCATGGTGCATCACCCAAAATAAAGTATTTTAAGGTTTTGCTTTACACGAGGTCTAAAGCCAAAACCCGCTATAACTTTGGAAAAGATCAAGGTTTAGCGAGGGGAAAAGGGAAA
>NC_050096.1:255995366-256025366 GCF_902167145.1 Zea mays | reverse complement strand
GCAGGCGCCATAGGAAACTCCGCTCCGCCCGACCCAGGGCTCGGACTCGGGCTAAGCCCCGGAAGACGGCGAACTCCGCTCCGCCCGACCCAGGGCTCGGACTCGGGCTAAGCCCCGGAAGACGGCGAACTCCGCTCCGCCCGACCCAGGGCTCGGACTGGGCTAAGTCCTGGAAGACGGCGAACTCCGCTCCGCCCGACCCAGGGCTCGGACTCGGGCTAAGCCCCAGAAGACGGCGAACTCCGCTCCGCCCGACCCAGGGCTCGGACTCGGGCTAAGCCCCGGAAGACGGCGAACTCCGCTCCGCCCGACCCAGGGCTCGGACTCGGGCTAAGCCCTGGAAGACGGCGAACTCCGCTCCGCCCGACCCAGGGCTCGGACTCGGGCTAAGTCCCAGAAGACGACGAACTCCGCTCCGCCCGACCCCCGGGGCTCGGACTCCGCCCCGGCCTCAGCCGTCGGTCTCCGCCTCGCCCGACCTAGGGGCTCGGACTCGACCTCGGCCACGGAAGACAGACTCAACCTCGGCTTTGGAGGAGCTTACGCGTCACCCAACCTAGGGCGCAGACCAGCCACGTCAAAAGGAGGCACCATCATCACCCTACCCCGAGCTGACTCGGGCCATGGGAACAAGACCGACGTCTCATCTGGCTCGCTCCGCTAGATAGGCAATGATGGCGCCCCACATACTCTGTGACGACGGCGGCTCTCAGCCCCCTTACGGAAGCAAGAGGACGTCAGCAAGGACTCAACAGCTCCGACAGCTGTCCCTCCACCAGGCTCCGGCACTCCTCCGACGGCCACAACATCACACCAGCTGGGTGCCAAAATCTCTCCAGCTGCCACAACGGCTTGTACTTAGGGCGCTAGCTCTCCTCCGCTAGACACGTAGCACTCTGCTACACCCCCCATTGTACACCTGGATCCTCTCCTTACGCCTATAAAAGGAAGGACCAGGGCCCTCTTAGAGAGGGTTGGCCGCGCGGGGATGAGGACGAGACAGGCGCTCGCTTGAAGCCGCTCGCTCCCTCTCCCGCGTGGACGCTTGTAACCCCCTACTGCAAGCGCACCCGACCTGGGCGCGGGACGAACACGAAGGCCGCGGGATTCCCACCTCTCTCACGCCGGTCTCCGGCCACCTCGCTTCCCCCCTTCGCGCTTGGCCTCGCGTCGACCCATCTGGGCTGGGGCACGCGGCGACATTCACTCGTCGGCTTAGGGACCCCTCGGTCTCGAAACGCTGACAGTTGGCGCGCCAGATAGGGGCCTGCTGCGTGTTGACGAACAGCTTCCCGTCAAGCTCCAGATGGGCAGTCTCCAGCAACCTCTCCAACCCGGGGCGGTGCTCCATTTCGGGAGTCTTGAGTTCGTGTCCCTCGACGGTAGCTACGACATGATACTCCTTCCACCGCCGTGCGACAACGACAATGGTGGCCGACAGCCCGCCCGCCGGCGGCGGAATCGACGACGTCTTCCCCGCGTGGTGGAAGAACAACATTCGAGCTCATCCCGTCCTCTCCCCCGCCGACGGAGGAGGAGGCGGGGCAACCAAGGCCAAGCAGGAGGCAGCACCTCGTCGGCTGTCGAGCGAGTCGACGGCGCCAGCACCCCAACGGGGGGCGCACCCGGCATCGACCCCGCGCTTGAGACGAAGACGAGCGCCGTCTCCCCGCAACGCGCCGATTCCGAGCAAGCGGACGACGCCAGCACGCTCGCGAAAGTCTTGCTGGACGTCACCCTCGTACCTGAGACGACGGTGTAGTCGGTCCCCGACGTGACTTCATCACCGCCCGTCGACCAAGAGGTACCGACCGATTCCTGTCCCACATCTTTCGGATTCCGTCTCGACCCGCCTAGCGGCTCTTCTTTGGCGGGAGCTCTCGTAGAGGCGAGTCCAAACCCTCTGGGGTTTCGTATGCGGTCACCTTGGGACCGACTGACGGACGTCTCGACCTACGGGCCCTCTGGGTCCGAGGAAGACGATGAGCCCAACTTCTGTTGGGATTTCTCTGGACTTGGCAACCCCAGTGCCATGCGGGACTTCATGACCGCATGTGACTACTGCCTTTCCGACTGTTCCGACGGTAGCCGTAGCCTCGGCGACGAGGACTGCGGCCCCAGCCGCGAATGTTTTCACATCGATCTAGAGGGTCCCTCCGAAGGCAACCATCTCGGCATGCCGGAGGACGGCGATCTCCCTAGGCCGGTGCCCCGCGTTGATATCCCACGGGAGCTAGCTGTGGTCCCCGTTCAGGCGGGGGCCATGACCCACAGCTCGAGCAAATCCGCGGGGTGCAGGCCAGGCTCGACGAGGGAGCAGGAGCGCTTGAGCCAATCCGCCGGGACGTCGGGCAGGCATGGGCGGGCCAACCTCCGGCTGGAGAAATACGTCATCTACCCCAGGGCTTCCAGCACCGCATCGCCGACGATGTCAGGGTCAGGCCGCCACCCGCATCCAGTGGGGTCGGCCAGAACCTGGCTGCAGCAGCAATGCTCCTCCGCGCGATGCCGGAGCCATCAACCACCGAGGGGCGTTGAATCCAGGGAGAGCTCAAGAATCTCTTGGAAGGCGCCGCGGTCCGACGGGCCGAGAGCTCCGCCTCCCGAAGGCAAGGGTACCCCTCGGAGCATCATGTCGCGACTTCCCGATTCGTACGGGAAGCCTCGGTCTACACCGGGCGCACGCGCAACACCGCGCCTGCGGCCCCGGGTCGCCTCGGCAACGAGCACCATCACCACGACCGCTGGGCCCACCTCGACGAGAGGATGCACCGAGGCTACCACCCCAGGCGTGGGGGACGTTACGACAGCGGGGAGGATCGGAGTCCCTCGCCCGAACCACCCGGTCCGCAGGCCTTCAGCCGGGCCATACGACGGGCGCCGTTCCCGACCCGATTCCGACCCCCGACTACTATCACGAAGTACTCGGGGGAGACGAGACCGGAACTGTGGCTCGCGGACTACCGCCTGGCCTGCCAACTGGGTGGAACGGACGACGACAACCTCATCATCCGCAACCTCCCCCTGTTCCTCTCCGACACCGCTCGCGCCTGGTTGGAGCACCTGCCTCCGGGGCAGATCTCCAACTGGGACGACCTGGTCCAAGCTTTTGCCGGAAATTTCCAGGGCACATACGTGCGCCCTGGGAATTCCTGGGACCTTCGAAGCTGCCGACAGCAGCTGGGAGAGTCTCTCCGAGACTACATCCGGCGATTCTTGAAGCAGCGCACCGAGCTGCCCAACATCACCGACTCGGATGTCATCGGCGCGTTCCTCGCCGGCACCACTTGCCATGACCTGGTGAGCAAGCTGGGTCGCAAGACCCCCACCAGGACGAGCGAGCTGATGGACATCGCCACCAAGTTCGCCTCCGGCCAGGAGGCGGTCGAGGCTATCTTCCGGAAGGACAAGCAGCCCCAGGGCCGCCCTTCGGAAGATGCCCCCGAGGCGTCAACTCTGCGCGGCGCCAAGAAGAAGGGCAAGAAGAAGTCGCAAGCGAAACGCGACGCCGCCGACGCAGACCTTGTCGCCGCCGCCGAGTACAAGAACCCTCGGAAACCCCCCGGAGGTGCCAACCTCTTCGACAAGATGCTCAAGGAGCCGTGCCCCTACCACCAGGGGCCCGTCAAGCACACCCTTGAGGAGTGCGTCATGCTTCGGCGCCACTTCCACAGGGCCGGGCCACCCGCGGAGGGTGGCAGGGCCCACGACGACGACAAGAAGGAAGATCACCAGGCAGGAGAGTTCCCCGAGGTCCGCGACTGCTTCATGATCTATGGTGGGCAAGCGGCGAATGCCTCGGGTCGGCACCGCAAGCAAGAGCGTCGGGAGGTCTGTTCGGTGAAGGTGGCGGCACCAATCTACCTAGACTGGTCCGACAAGCCCATCACCTTCGACCAAGCCGACCATCCCGACCATGTGCCGAGCCCGGGGAAATACCCGCTCGTCGTCGACCCCGTCATCGGCGACGTCAGGCTCACCAAGGTTCTCATGGACGGGGGCAGCAGCCTCAACATCATCTACGCCGAGACCCTCGGGCTCCTGCGTGTCGATCTGTCCTCCGTCCGGGCAGGCGCTGCGCCCTTCCATGGGATCATTCCCGGGAAGCGCGTCCAGCCCCTCGGACAGCTCGACCTTCCCGTCTGCTTCGGAACACCCTCCAACTTCCGAAGGGAGACCCTGACGTTCGAGGTGGTCGGGTTCCGAGGAACCTACCACGCGGTACTGGGGAGGCCATGCTACGCGAAGTTCATGGCCGTCCCCAACTACACCTACCTGAAGCTCAAGATGCCGGGCCCCAACGAGGTCATCATCGTCGGCCCCACGTACAAACACGCGTTCGAATGCGACGTGGAGTGCGTGGAGTACGCCGAGGCCCTCGCCGAGTCCGAGGCCCTCATTGCCGACCTGGAGAGCCTCTCTAAGGAGGTGCCAGACGTGAAGCGTCATGCTGGCAACTTCGAGCCAGCGGAGACGGTTAAGTCCGTCCCCCTCGACCCCAGCAGTGACGCCTCCAAGCAAGTCCGGATCGGCTCCGAGCTCGATCCCAAATAGGAAGCAGTGCTCGTCGACTTTCTCCGCGCGAACGCCGACGTCTTCGCGTGGAGTCCCTCGGACATGCCCGGCATACCGAGGGATGTCGCCGAGCACTCGCTGGACATCCGAGCTAGAGCCCGACCCGTCAAGCAGCCTCTGCGCCGATTCGACGAGGAGAAGCGCAGAGCCATAGGCAAGGAGATCCACAAGCTAATGGCGGCAGGGTTCACCAAGGAGGTATTCCATCCCGAATGGCTTGCCAACCCTGTGCTTGTGAGAAAGAAAGGGGGGAAATGGCGGATGTGTGTAGACTACACTGGTCTCAACAAAGCATGTCCGAAGGTTCCCTACCCTCTGCCTCGCATCGATCAAATCGTGGATTCCACTGCTGGGTGCGAAACCCTGTCTTTCCTCGATGCCTACTCAGGGTATCACCAAATCAGGATGAAAGAGTCCGACCAGCTCGCGACTTCTTTCATCACACCCTTCGGCATGTACTGCTATGTCACCATGCCGTTCGGCTTGAGGAACGCGGGCGCGACGTACCAGCGGTGCATGAACCATGTGTTCGGCGAACACATTGGCCGCACGGTCGAGGCCTACGTCGATGACATCATAGTCAAGACAAGGAAAGCCTCCGACCTCCTTTCCGACCTTGAAGTGACATTCCGATGTCTCAAGGCGAAAGGCGTCAAGCTCAATCCCGAGAAGTGTGTCTTCGGGGTGCCCCGAGGCATGCTCTTGGGGTTCATCGTCTCCGAGCGGGGCATCGAAGCCAACCCAGAGAAGATCGCAGCCATCACCAGCATGGGGCCCATCAAGGACTTGAAAGGCGTACAGAGGGTCACGGGATGTCTCGCGGCTCTGAGCCGCTTCATCTCACGCCTCGGCGAAGGAGGTTTACCTCTGTACCGCCTCTTAAGGAAGGCCGAGTGCTTCGCTTGGACCCCTAAGGCTGAGGAGGCCCTCGGGAACCTGAAGGCGCTCCTCACGAAGGCGCCTATCTTGGTGCCCCCAGCTGCCGGAGAAGGCCTCTTGGTCTACGTCGCCGCGACCACTCAGGTGGTTAGCGCCGCGATTGTGGTCGAGAGGCAAGAAGAGGGGCATGCATTGCCCGTTCAGAGGCCTGTCTACTTCGTCAGCGAGGTACTGTCCGAAACCAAGATCCGCTACCCATAAGTTCAGAAGCTGCTGTACGCGGTGATCCTGACACGGCGGAAGTTGCGACACTACTTCGAGTCTCATCCGGTAACTGTGGTGTCATCCTTCCCCCTGGGGAGATCATCCAGTGCCGGGAGGCCTCGGGTAGGATCGCAAAGTGGGCGGTGGAAATCATGGGCGAAACAATCTCGTTCGCCCCTCGGAAGGCCATCAAGTCCCAGGTCCTGGCGAACTTCGTGGCCGAATGGGTCGACACCCAGCTCCCAACAGCTCCGATCCAGCCGGAGCTCTGGACCATGTTCTTTGACGGGTCGCTGATGAAGACAGGAGCCGGCGCAGGCCTACTCTTCGTCTCGCCCTTCGGGAAGCACCTACGCTACGTGCTACGCCTCCATTTCCCGGCATCCAACAATGTGGCTGAGTATGAGGCTCTGGTCAACGGATTGCGGATCGCCATCGAGCTAGGGGTCCGACGCCTCGACGCTCGCGGTGACTCGCAGCTCGTCATCGATCAAGTCATGAAGAACTCCCACTGCCGTGACCCGAAGATGGAGGCCTACTGCGATGAGGTTCGGCGCCTGGAAGACAAGTTCTACGGGCTCGAGCTCAACCACATCGCTCGGCGCTACAACGAGACTGCGAACGAGCTGGCTAAAATAGCCTCGGGGCGAACAACGGTTCCCCCAGACGTCTTCTCTCGAGATCTGCATCAGCCCTCCATCAAGATCGATGGCACGCCCGAGCCTGAGGCACCCTCAGCCCAGCCCGAGGTACCCTCGGCATAGTCCGAGGCACCCTCGGCTCGGCTCGAGGCACCCTCGGTTCGGCCCGAGGTACCCTCGGCCCCCGAGGGCGAGACGCTGCACGTCGGAGGGGAGCGAAGTGGGGTCGCGCCTGATCAAAACTGGCAGACCCCGTACCTGCGATATCTCCACCAAGGAGAGCTACCCTCCGACCGAGCCGAGGCTCGGCGGGTGGCACGACGCGCCAAGTCGTTCGTCTTGCTGGGAGATGAGAAGGAGCTCTACCACCGCAGCCCCTCAGGCATCCTCCAGCGATGCATCTCCATCGCCGAAGGTCAGGAACTCCTGCGAGAAATACACTCGGGGGCTTGCGGCCATCACGCAGCGCCTCGAGCCCTTGTCGGGAATGCTTTCCGACAAGGTTTCTACTGGCCAACGGCGGTGGCCGACGCCACTAGAATCGTCCGCACCTACGAAGGGTGTCAATTCTACGCAAGGCAGACCCACCTGCCCGCTCAGGCCCTGCAGACAATACCCATCACCTAGCCTTTTGCTGTGTGGGGTCTGGACCTCGTCGGCCCCTTGCAAAAGGCACCCGGGGGCTACACGCACCTGTTGGTCGCCATCGACAAGTTCTCCAAGTGGATCGAGGTCCGACCCCTAAACAGCATCAGGTCCGAGCAGGCGGTGGCGTTCTTCACCAACATCATCCATCGCTTCGGGGTCCCGAACTCCATCATCACCGACAACGGCACCCAGTTCACTGGCAGGAAGTTCCTGGACTTCTGCGAGGATCACCACATCCGAGTGGACTGGGCCGCCGTGGCTCACCCCATGTCAAATGGGAAAGTAGAGCGTGCCAACGACATGATTCTACAAGGACTCAAGCCTCGGATCTACAACGACCTCAACAAGTTCGGCAAGCGATGGATGAAGGAACTCCCCTCGGTGGTCTGGAGCCTGAGGACAACGCCGAGCCGAGCCACGGGCTTCACGCCGTTCTTTTTGGTCTATGGGGCCGAGGCCATCTTGCCCACAGACTTAGAATACGGTTCCCCGAGGACGAGGGCCTACACCGACCAAAGCAACCAAGCTAGTCGAGAGGACTCGTTGGACCAGCTGGAGGAGGCTCGGGACAAGGCCTTACTACACTCGGCGCGGTACCAGCAGTCCCTGCGACGCTACCACGCCCAAGGGGTCCGGTCCCGAGACCTCCAGGTGGGCGACCTGGTGCTTCGGCTGCGACAAGACGCCCGAGGGCGGCACAAGCTCACGCCCCTGGGAGGGGCCGTTCGTCATCACCAAAGTTCTGAAGCCCGGAACGTACAAGTGTAACACCCTGAATTTGGGGGTATAAAATTTCTTTGCTCATATTCACAAATTCAGGTGTTACTTCCCTTTTCTCATCCTTCCTCATTCTTTTCTTTTTCATTTCTATAGGAGAAAAGTGCTTATTTTATTTGTAATTATAGTTTAATATGGTTAAACCCTAAGGGAGTATGAGTTGTTGCATCATGTTGAACCCTAGATTTCACTTTTGCTTGGTGCATAATTCTTGGAAAGTCTAATTTGAATTTGTGGCTTATTTGGATTTGAATCAAATAGAGAAAATAAAAAGAAAAGAGAAAACATTTCCAGAATAAAAGAAAAGAGGAAAGAAGCCCCCTCCCCTGCCCCCCTCAGCCTTTTGGCCCAGCTAGGCCCATCCCGCGCGCGCGCGCCTCTCCCCCCCGCTCTCTCTGCCCTGGCGGGCCCGCCCGTCAGCGCGGCCGCCTTCCGCGCGCCCGCCCCCGCTTTCCCCTCTCTCTCTGCTCGCGGGCCCGGCTTGTCAGCCCCGTCGTCCTCGCGTAACTGCCGCCCGAGCTGCGCGCGGCCGCCTTCTCCGCGCCCACGTCACGCGTGGAGCTCGCAACCGCCCCCGCCCCTGGCCACTTGAGCCCCGAGCCCCACTCGCCCTCTCCCCCTCCCCCATTTGCGCTCCAGCAGACCCCTCTTCCACCTCTCCCTCGCTGCGCGCACGCCCGAGAGCCGCCGCCGCAAATCCCCGCCGTCCCGAGCTCGTTTCCCGGCCGCCGTTGGAGCTCCGCCGTGTCCGTTGCCACGGTGAACTTCGCCCCGGCGTCCGCAACCCGGGACGCGCCCCAATTCCCTCTCCCCCTCCCTATTTCTCTCTGCCCGCGCTCACCCGCCGTTCCCCGTGCAGCCGCGGAGGTCCGCCACCGCCGCCCCGGGCCACCGTCGCGCCATTGCCGCCGCCGAGGAGTCCCCGGAGCCCGCCTTGAGGTAAAGAACCTCTCCCGCCCCTATCGACCCGTGTATTGCCTTCTGCCGTGTGTAATTCCTCGCCGGAGTAGATTTATGTCGCCGCCGAGCTGCTCCGCCGTGGACCGCCCCCCTACGGTGCCCCTGCCCCGACCCAGACCCCACCAGAGGACTCCCCGTGCCCTCCCCAACCTTCCCGGCCGCTCAGGTCGCCTCGGAGGCCCGCCAAACGCTCGCGCCCCTCGTCTCCGGCGAGTCCTCCGCCGCGGGGACGAGCGCCGCCGCCCCAGCTAGCCGTAGGAGAAGCCCAGGTCGGCCACCCGATCCCCACCGTCCGTCCCAGATCGGGCGGTCCCGTTTTAATTAGGTCAAGCCTAATCCTGGCCGTCCGCCGGAGATCCAGCGGCCCAGGCCCGCTTCCCCCACACCCCGTCTCCCTGCCGTTTGGGCCCCGCCTGTCAGCCCGCCCGCGCGCTCGCTCTGCCCGCCGGCCCCGCCTGTCAGTCCGCCCGCGCCCCGCGCTGCCCGCCCGGTCCCGCCTGTCAGCCGCCCAGGCCGCCGCGCGCTCGCGCGCCCGCCCGCAGGATCTAATCCTGGCCGTTCGCTTTAGATCTGACGGCCGTAGTAGCCCGATACCCCTTCGCCCGCGCGTTTTCTTAAAGAGACCCCCGGTTTTATGGAATTTGAACCCGCCGCCCCTGGTTTCTCTCGGTTAGGTCCCTGGGCCATTTATTTAATTCAAAATAGGTATTTAGGGTATATTTTTAACCCCTAAACTTGTAAAATCCATAACTTTGTCATATGAACTCCAAATGAGGTGCTTCAAATTGCAAAATGCTCATGATGTTTTTGTCTATCTATTTAAACAATGTTTCCCTGCTGTTTCCATGTACCAATTAATGATTAATCACTAGGATAGGATTAAGGTTATTGGAACCCTATTTGAGATAATTAGATGTTGGTAGACTTTAATAAAAGTTGGAGTACTTAAGTTTAGGGACTTAAACACATAGGTTTAGGAGCTTAAAACCATGTAATAATTTAATCCCACCACTGACTTAAACCTGATTAGTGGATAATGAACCACTTTGTATAGTCCTCTACCCCAGACCTAGGGAACACCAGAGTGCCTATCCCTTTTCTGCTATGAACTTGTGATCTCTTTGCTGCATATGTTTGGTATGTTGCTTTTGTTTGTTATCTTCCCAAGTGCATAGTGTGAATGATTACTTTACGTAGACAACGAGCAGTCTGTGTTTCCCGAGGAAGTTGCAGAGGAAGTCCCTGATCAGCAGTTTGGTGAAGGCAAGTGTCCTCTGTCCCATTATGTCCTATTCATTTATAACTTACTACCCTGCATTACTTACTTGAAACCTAAGGATTGACTAGCTTTACACTTTACTTTATCCTTGATGACCTTATGGGCTGTTATGGTTAGCACTCTGCTATTGCCTTAACTTAATCAATGAACATGATCGATGTGACTATTTATGATACTGTTATCCTGATGATGTTGATGATCTTGTGATACTCTAGGGGGCTCAGGCTGTTTCCTGAGTACCTCTCCGTAAGGACTTGTTCGTTGAGAGACCACCTGGGATAACAGTGCAACCATGAGGGTGAAATGGGATGCCCTTAGCTGATTAATTAGATGAACTAGAGGTGTAGTTGCTTAGCCGTCGTGCCGTCAATGGGGTCCAGGCACAGTGCTTGCTCTGCCGAGGCTGAGTGCCGAGGTTCTTTCGTTTTGCTCTTTGTTAGTCACTCTCCTGCGGGGAGGAGTACTGTGTTTATCAAACTGGAGAAACCTAACGGGCAGCTATGATCTCTAGGGAATCTTTGTAAAAGCTACGTAGTGATGCCTTGCCGGACCACCTAGGTAGTGGTCAATGGGGATTAGCTCTCCACGGGTAGAAAGGGAATCATGACTCATGGGTAAAGTGTGCAACCTCTGCAGAGGGTAGTGAAACTGGTATATCAGCCGTGCTCACGGTTAAGAGCAGCCTTGGGATCCTCTTTGATTAGAGATACAGATGGTTCGAGATTCAAGGATTATGTTATGGATTTGGTTCGACTATGATGATGTTGTTCCTCGAGGAGGAAATGGTCTACGGGTTGGTTAATGCTAAAATCTGGCTTCTACTAATGATAAATACTTGACCAACTAAAAGCAACTGCTTGAGCCTAACCCCACATAAAGCTAGTCCACTTCAGCCAAACGGGACATTTGCTGAGTACGTTGATGTGTACTCATCCTTGCTTTACCACCAAACACCAGGTTGTCCGCATTGTAATCACTGCTCAGGAGAAGGCGAAGCCGTGGAAGGAGACTTCCAGGAGTTCCAAGATTACGACGAATTCTAGGTGTGGGTTGGCGGCAACCCCCAGTCAGCTGCCTGTGAAGGCCTTATCTTTACTGCGTTTCGCTAGCACTTTGATTTAACTGTTAAGTTGATGACTATGTGGATGTCTATGACTCTGTGATGTAATAAGTTAATACCCTTTTATGTTATTATTCGAGCATTGTGCGATGATGTTCATTTATGTAATCGCTGTGTACGTGAATTCTGATCCTGGCACGTACATAGTTCGCATTCGGTTTGCCTTCTGAAACCGGGTGTGACAACAAGCTGGCCAACAGTCAAGGCGAGGTCTACAGCAACGCTTGGAACATCCAACAGCTACGTCGCTTCTACCCTTAAGATGTTTTCAAGTTGTTCATATACCTCGCTCCCACGCAAAGTTTAGTCATCAAGGAAGGGTCGGCCTCGCCTCGGCAAAGCCCGACCCTCCCTCGGGGGCTAAAAGGGGGGAACCCCCTCTGCGTCGAATTTTTTTCTCGAAAAAAGATCCTTTCTGCCAGAACGTCTTTCTGCTTTTTGACTACTTCGAAAGCGGATCCTGAAAACGATGGAGTACACGTAAGCAGCCAAGGCTGACCGAGCCGAGGGACTCCTACGCCTCCGGGATACGGATACCTCACTCATCACCTTCTGTGATAAGTAACTCGCGTTCGGATAAGTGATTCCGCGGACCGAACAAGTCTTCACGTTCGGAAGCTCTTCTGCCGGAGCGATTCTTCGAGCCTTCTCAACTGTGTTAGTGACAGAACCCCATGGACGGGTAAGAGTGCGCGTAAACGGCAAGGCCGACCGAGCCGAGGGACTCCTACGTGTAACACCCTGAATTTGGGGGTATAAAATTTCTTTTCTAATATCCACCAAATTCAGGTGTTACTCTCTCGGTTCTTCGCTTTCCTTTCTCTTTTTCATAAAAATGGAGAATTATTTTATATCGATGTGTAAGTCTAGTAAAATAAAATCCTAGAGGTGTTTTGGTTGTCGCATCATGCTGGAGCATTCTTTCATTTTGTTTGATGAGTGAATTTGTGAAGCATGCATCTAGTAGGGAATTCGATTGGAAATAAAAAAGGAGAAAAAGAAAGAAAATAGGAAAAGGCCCAATATTCCCTCCCAGCCGATGGCCCGCTACCTCACCTCGCCTTCCTCGTGGCTGGCCCAGCCGCTGCCCACGAGCGCCCCAGCAGAAGCCATTCCCCCAGCACCGCCGCCCATCCCCGGCCCCACGCGTTAGCTGTGGACCCAACTGTCATCTCTCTCTTCCCCAACTTTCCCTCTGCTCCCACACGATGCACGCGCCTCATCCCATTTTTCTCGGATTCGCGCAAAACCGTCTGCGCACAGCAACCTCACCCCCTCCCTCTTCCTTCTCGCACAGCAGCAACCTACGCCCTTTCTCCTCTATGTGTTGTGTCGCCATGGTTGGAGGAGCCGCCTCGTCATCTTCCTCGCGTCACTAGAGGAGCAGCCCCGTCGTCACCCTCTTCCTTGTGTGCCTGCTCCGTTGTTCTTCATGCGCAGGTGACAAATCATCTCCTTCTCCCCTCTTCTACAGGCTTTTCTTCTTCCTCTACACTGCAGCCATGGCGGCCCCTGGTGCCGAGTGCTGGCGCCCAAAGCCCCCGCTCGTTCCTCGTCCGAGCCCCTGCAAAGCTGCGCGCGCGCTCCAGGCTGAACTGACCTCGCTGTTACGTTGTCGCCGCTCCGCAGCACCCCAGAGTGCGTCCAGCCCCTCTCCTCTCGCGGCCTTGCCCGCCCAGGTGCCCGGCCAGTGCGGCGCCCCCTGCTGCGAAGCCCCCGCCTGACCCCGGCTGCTCCCACCCATGAGCGCCCTGCACCTTGAGCGGTGGGCATGGTCGAGCTCACGGCGAGCTCGCTCGAGCCCTGCCCCCCTCCCTGGCCAGCGCGTGGGCAAGCGCAGACCCACTAGCGAGCGTGCCTAAGCCACCTTGGTCGGCCATCTACCCCCTGCTAGGCCGAGCGCCATGAGTACCCAGCCCGGCCAGCGAAGCATCACCGTCGGAGAATCCGATTAGTGCTCCCTGCATGCGACCATGTGCTCCCTGTGCATGCGACCATGCATCCATCAAAACCGCAGAGAGCAAACTGCCTAGTGGCTCCCACTTCGCATGCAAGGCATTGACCAAATCTCGATTAGCCAATGTAAATCTCTAGAATCCCACGCGCATGCACGGCTGTATGGCTTTCTAAATTAAAAACTACCCATATAGATCTTGTGCGCCTACTCACCTTGAGGTCCTTTGTGTGGCTCCTTGTCGGCCAATAAAATTACGCTAGGTCGCATTAAATCCGCGATTTATTAAATACTTCTTAACCTTTGCGTTAGACTTTCGATTTATTTTATTTCAGCTGCATTAGCTTCGTAGTAATACCGTCAACATGTTAAAAATATTATTTTCTCATTACACATGTTTTATTCATTCATTCGTTCGTTTGTTTATTTGATGATTATTGAAATAGCAATCTAATAAGACTCGTTTGCAGTTACAATCTGCACTTCTATAAAAAAATGTTAACATGATTAATACTCATATAAATGTTTTTTATTTAATACTCGTTTAGTGTAAACACGACGTCAATCCAATAATTTACATATGTCGCGTCTTTTAAAACATGATTATTTAAATTACAAGTTCTACACAATGTTTCTATAAATATAATTTGCGTCGTCAACCTATCTGTTTCGCCGCATTAACTTATATTAATAATGATGATTGCATGGTAGTAATATTATTTTACCATGACGCATGATGTAATTAATTAGTTAGTTATTTACTCGATGGTTATTGAAAATAACTTTCTAATTAAAACTAAGCAATAGCATTAATTTGCGCTTTATACACTTTATAAATACATGATCAATGTAATTATGCCAATTCAAATATTTTTTTGAATTAATACTTATTTAGTATAAACACGATATCTATCAGCGGTTCTCATATGTCGAGCACGGGTATCGCGCGTGATAATAAATGGTTTTTGCTTATAAACACTCATGTTATTAACGTTAATTCATCAGGTCACATATTTTAGATAATTAACTTAAGATTTACTATACTAATATTTATTAGATTAATTTTCCAATTAGATTAAATGTGTGGTGTTCAACTTACGCTTTTATAATAAACATTGACATGACTAACATTAACTTAACTACTTTTTATTTATTTAATATTTGTTTAGTATAAACACGTCACCTATTTAGTTCTCCTCGCCTGTCGCGCGTGCTGGTTCGTGTGTCGGTCGCGCTGGTCGCGCGCACTGTTTTGTGTGTCGTCAGCATGCTACGTCGCGCGTGTCCACACGTCGGTTGCACGCTGTCGTGTTGTTTCGCGCGTCGTAAATTCGCCTCGCTTAAAATCTCTCGTTGTAATTAAATTACTGGTTTAACTAATAGCTGCTAGTTTAATAGGTTAAGCGAAATTAACTAGTAGCTATAATCTATATTTGATAACACCGAATTAAATGTCCTAGTTCATATTCGTTTAGCGTAAACGCGATAACTTGTAGAATGTAACTCCGACTGACGCGTTTCTTATCCTCGCGTAACCGTATAAGCGCTCTCAATTTTATATTACTCGTTTTTATGACATTTTATCTTGTATGGTGTAATGTTCTTATGCATATGTATATGTTTGTTTGCTTGTGCCTGTTTGTATTCGTTGTGCGTCACGAATAGATTGCGATCTGTTTCCGAGCTTCAAGGGATCAAAATCAAGCTTCGGCGACCAAGTGATCTAACTCTTCGAGTTCCACAAAGTTGAAGACCCTGAGCATCTGTTTGGTGAAGGCAAGTGTCCTCTGACCCATTATGTCCTATCTATTTATAATTCACTGTCCCGCACTACTTAATTGAAACCTTAGGATTGACTAGCTTTCTATTTACCTTATCCTTGTTTACCTTTCGGGTTACTATGGTTAGCTTCATGCTAGCGCTTTACTTTAATCAATGAACATGATGAGATACAATGATGATACTATGGTCTTATTCTGGATATGATGATATACTTGTGGCATTTAAGGGGACTCAGGCTGTTTCCTGAGTACCTCTCCGTAAGGACCTGTTCGTTGAGAGACCACCCGGGATAACAGTGCAACCATGAGGGTGGAATGGGGTGCCCTTAGCTAATTAATTAGAGGAACTAGAAGTGTAGTTGCTTCGCCGTCGTGCCGTCAATGGGGTCCAGGCACAGTGCTTGCTCTGCCGAGGCTGAGTGCCGAGGTTCTTTCGTTTTGCTTTTTAGTCACCTTCCTGCAGGGAGAGGTACTGTGTTTATCAAACTGGAGAAACCTAACGGGCAGCTATGGCCTCTAGGGAATCTTTGTAAAGGCTTCGTAGTGAATCCCTGGCCATTCACCTTGGGAGTGAATAAGGGTCTTGCAAGCCCGGGCTAGAGAGGGAATCACGGCTCATGGGTAAAGTGTGCGACCTCTGCAGAGGGTAGTGAAACTGATATATCAGCCGTGCTCATGGTTAAGAGCAGCCTTGGGATCCTCTTTGATTAGAGATACAGATGGTTCGAGATTCAATGGTTCTATTAATGTTGTTGGTTCGATGATGATCATGATGTTTCCTCGATGAGGATATGACTCAGGGGATGGTTATATAATAAAACTTGGCTCCTACAAATAATAAATACCTGACCAACTAAAAGCAACTGCTGAGCCTAACCCCACATAAAAGCTAGTCCACTTCAGCCAAACGGGGCATTTGCTGAGTACGTTGATGTGTACTCATCCTTGCTTTACCACAAAACACCAGGTTGTCCACATTGTAACCACTGCTCAGGAGAAGACGAAGCCGTGGAAGGAGACTTCCAGGAGTTCCAAGACTACGACGAATTTTAGGTGTTGGTTGGCGGCAACCCCCAGTCAGCTGCCTGTGAAGGCCTTATCTTTACTGCGTTTCGCTAGCACTTTGATTTAACTGTTAAGTGGATGACTAGGTGGATGTCTATGACTCTGTGATGTAATAAGTTAATACTCTTTTATGTAATTATTCGAGCATTGTGCGATGATGTTCATTTATGTAATCGTTGTGTACGTGAGTTCTGATCCTGGCACGTACATAGTTCGCATTCGGTTTGCCTTCCAAAACCGGGTGTGACACTACGCCTCCGGGATACAGATACCTCACTCATCACCTTCCGTGAGAGGCAACTCTCGCTCGCACAAAACAATTCTGTTACCGACAAAAAAGTCTAGATACTCGAAACAAGAGGAAAAGAGACGCAACTTTACAACACGGCGAGGGTGTGTTTAGGCCTCGGCGGCCATAGAAAACACACGCTACAAGATAATCCGATCCTGCAGGCTCGGATCTTAACGGCTAAAGGGAGCAGCAACACCCTCGGCGTCAACAACACCTTCGGCGAGGTCCGACCTAGCCTCGGACGGCGACGCGGTCCAAGGGTCTCCGCTCTGAAGGACAACGTCATCACCAAGCCCGGGTCATCGCCGCCAGGGTCTTCTCTGAGAATCCGGCCCGAGCAGGCGGCTCGGCCGGTCACCCCTGGGCCTCGGCCAGCTGTCCTCCAAGGACATCAGCCCAGCCCGAGGCCTCGGCAGATCAATTCTGGCGTCGGTCCCGCTAACGGACGACCCGACAAGGCTCCGGCCGACCAGGTTTTCTTTTCGAGCCAACTCCGCCTCTGTTTGCACTGACACGGCTACCCCTGGCCTCGGCTCATCGAAGGGCGGCCGAGGGGTTCCTTTAACTGAGCGAGAGAAGCCTCGGGCAACAAGGCTGACCGAGCCGAGGGACTCCTACGCCTCCGGGATACGGATACCTCACTCGTCACCTTTACACAGGGCGACTCACGCTCGGTGAAGCGGTTCAGACAACCGACAGGCGAGTCTTAGTGCTCGAAAATGAGGAAAAAACACGGCCCCGTGCCGAAATTACATACATGTTCAGGCCCCGACAGCCACAATGAACAAAAACACTGGCATTCAAGGTGCCATTACAAACGGAACTCCGGTTCCACCTCCGCAGGTACAAACAACCCCACTCGACGGGAGGGGGGCCTGCGGAGCAACGGAAGACCGACAAACGGCGCGCCGTCGCCCGCTCCGGCAGCGGCGACGACGACGACTTCTGCTCCGGGGGGGGCGAACAGCGGCAGCGATGACCTCAGGGCGGATGCCGCTGCCAGGAGGCCCCCGCCTGTGCCCAAACTCGTGAGGCAAGGACGGGCAGAAGGCCGTAGAGTTGGAGGTCGGTCCGTGGGCGGCCCTGGCTATCTCGTCGGCGGAAGAACCTCTTCCAGCTGCCGTGGCGGAAGCCGGCGCCGAGAGCGGCTCCGAAGCCACTCGGGTCCGAGAGCCAGGCACGCTGCAGCTGCCGGCGCCACGGACGACAACCGCCCTTCCCCCCGATCACTGAGGGAAGGAGCGGGCCACCGCCCACGCAGGGGCCGACCCCAACTCGGCACACTCCCCTCCCCAACCCTGGTGATGAAAATCCTTGAGGCTGAGGGAGGGGCAGAGGCCGCAGCCCGGTTCGCTTTCCCCCGCCATCGAACTGGAGGTCACCATCTTGGGTGACCGCCGGCGGAGGGGTGCAACCGGGCTGCATGATGAAAATCCTTGAAGCCGAACGATGGCTGAAAGGTACCAACTCCCACGGAGTTGCGTTCCTCCAACGACGAGGCGGAAAGACGACGGGTATCCCCCATCCGGGGGCTTGGAAGGTGGAAAGACACGATGCATAAGGGAGCGCGAAGACATGGTCACCTTCCAAGGGGGTCACCCTCCTTTTAAAGGCGGCTCTCCCTACTTGCGTCCCCAGTCGTCGTGGGCTGAGTCTTCTCCAACACACCCCAAGGATCTCCCCCACGGCGCGGGGGCTGGGTCCCACACGTCATGCAAGCCGGCTCAGAGCAGAAGAAGCCAAACCGCCGTGCGCGGTACGTACAACCGCCCAGCGGTTACGAGCGGCCCTCCACTTTTGCCCAGACCAGCAGGCGAAAGGGCGGGCAGCCATGCAGGCGGCATGCAACCGCGCCAAGTGGGCGCACTTCTCCGACTCCCAACACGCCCGGCACGGAGGCCCAGGCTTCGTGCATGCAGCTGCACCGCCGCTTGCGCCACCACCGCGCCTCCTCGACTGCGGAACCAATACCGCGACTCGAGGCGACCCAGCGCACGACCCAGCAGCGCCAGCCTGGTGTGACGATCAATACGGCCAAAAATGGGCCGGCAGTAATGGCGGTGGCATGAGGGCAGGAGCAGCGGTCACGTCGTCAGGCAAGCCTACGTCCCATCCAGGGGCGACGAGAGAACCCTCTCTCATGGCGTGAAGACAACGCGCCCGTTTTCCGTTCCTCGAACGGCTCGCGCACGCGCAACGGTCGCCTCGTGAACCACTCGCCCCGTCGCATTAACTCCGCGGCGGGACAAGCGGCGCCCCTGGCAGGAGAAGCAGGCGATGCTTCGCCTTCGCCATAATGACCGCATCAGAAAAGGTACGCCGCGTCGTTCGATTTCGTATCCTTTTCCTTTTTTCCTCTTTCTCTCTCTTGCAATAGGGACCGGGAAAGGGGGATACCCCAAAAAGGATCCTTCCCCGTGAAGGAACCTGGCTCCGAGCCTTCCTACTGATCAGAGGTTCGAAGGCTGGCCCCTCAGAAGGGTTCAAAAGCTGCCTCAGAGCGCGTGGGCTCCACACCCACTACTGGTCAGAGGTTCGAAGGCCGGCCCCTCGGAAGGGTTCAATGACCGCCTCAGGCTACTCGGGCTCCGCGCCCACTACTGATCAGGGGTTCGAAGGCTGGCCCCCGAAGGGTTCACAGCCGCCTGAGACATAGAGCGAGGGATGACCATGGGTACGTTCGATACATAACCAAGGCTCGGGCTACGCTCCCGAGGTACCCTAGGACATTTCCGAGACCAGCGGGAACGATCTTGTAACGGAATCCCATCAGAGGGAGGCATCGAGCCCTCGGACCCCGCCGCCAGGGGACCAGGTCCGGCAGATCACCCGCAGGTACTTTTGGGCGCGCCTCTGGGCCTCTAGCCGACCCCTAACGAACGGGGCACGGACGTCCACTCGGATTACCCGTCTGCAGTTCACCGGGGACACCATGTTCGGCGCCCACCGAGGGCAACATGGCGCTCTCCCCCCTCCTCCTTGCGGAAAGGCGACGCAGGGGCGTATGTAAAAAAGTCGAGTCTGACCCTGATCGCCCTCTCGCCCTGTGCAGAGGCTCGGGGGCTGCTCTCGCAAACCCGGCTCCTGCCACACCGTTGACAGCGTCAACATACCAACCGAGAACTTGGGACCCGACCGTGCACCCGGGCTACGGCCAGCTCGCATGAGGGAACGACCAGACCAGCCGAAGCATTACGCGAGGCATTAAGACCTCGGAGGAGTCAAACCACTCCTCCGAGGCCTCGGGGGCTACACCCGGCGGGTGCGCTCGCGCGCACCCACCGGAACAAAACACAACCGAGAAAGGCTGGTCCCCCTTGCAAAAAAGTGCGACGAAAGCCTCCAAGCGAGTGCTAACACTCCCTTCGAGGCTCGGGGGCTACTGTCGGGGACCATAATTAGGGGTACCCTCAATGCTCCTAATTCTCAGCTGGTAACCCCCATCAGCATAAAGCTGCAAAGGCCTGATGGGTGCGATTAAGTCAGGGATCAGTCCATTCGAGGGACTCGATCACGCCTCGCCCGAGCCTAGCCTCGGACAAGGGCAGTCGACCCCGAAGGACCTCCGTCTTGCCCGAGGCCCCCCCTCCAGCGATGAACATATTTCCGGCTCGCCCGAGGCCCTGTCTTCGCCAAGAAGCAACCCTGACCAAATCGCCGCACCGACCGACCGAATCGCAGGAGCATTTAATGCAAAGGTGGCCTGACACCTTTATCCTGACACGCGCCCCTCAGCCGACAGAGCCGAAGTGACCGCCGTCACTTCGCCGCTCCACTGACCGGTCTGACAGAAAGACAGCGCCGCCTGCGCCGCTCCGACTGCGGTGCCACTTGACAGAGTGAGGCTGACAGGCAGTCAGGCCCGGTCGCAGGCGCCATAGGAAACTCCGCTCCGCCCGACCCAGGGCTCGGACTCGGGCTAAGCCCCGGAAGACGGCGAACTCCGCTCCGCCCGACCCAGGGCTCGGACTCGGGCTAAGCACCGGAAGACGGCGAACTCCGCTCCGCCCGACCCAGGGCTCGAACTCGGGCTAAGTCCCAGAAGACGGCGAACTCCGCTCCGCCCGACCCAGGGCTCGGACTCGGGCTAAGCCCCGGAAGACGGCGAACTCCGCTCCGCCCGACCCAGGGCTCAGACTTGGGCTAAGCCCCGGAAGACGACGAACTCCGCTCCGCCCGACCCAGGGCTCGGACTCGGGCTAAGTCCCAGAAGACGACGAACTCCGCTCCACCCGACCCCTGGGGCTCGGACTCCGCCCCGGCCTCAGCCGTCGGTCTCCGCCTCGCCCGACCCAGGGGCTCGGACTCGACCTCGGCTTCGGAGGAGCTTACGTGTCACCCAACCTAGGGTGCATACCAGCCACGTCAACAGGAGGCGCCATCATCACCCTACCCCGAGCTGACTCGGGCCACGGGAACAAGACCGGCGTCCCATCTGGCTCGCTCCGCCAGATAGGCAATGATGGCGCCCCGCATACTCTGTGACGACGGCGGCTCTCAGCCCCCTTACGGAAGCAAGAGGACGTCAGCAAGGACTCAACAGCTCCGACAGCTGTCCCTCCACCAGGCTCCGGCACTCCTCCGACGGCCACGACATCACACCAGCTGGTTGCCAAAATCTCTCCGGCTGCCACAATGGCATGTACTTAGTGAAAGGGAAATGTGCCCTTGGGCCATTTCTAAGTATTTTGGTGATTGAGTGCCAACACAAGTGCTTAAATGTGAATTCATGCTTATGGATGGACAAAGTGCAAAACAAGAGCAAAGGTATGTTTCTAAGTCTTAGTACATTTGTTTTGTGTACTAATATACTTGTCTAAGTATTAGAAACAGAAAGAAGAAGAAAAGAGAAGAGTTGGCTGTGTACATCCAAAAGGCTGTTTCGGTCTGGGGCACCGGACTGTCCGGTGCGCCAGGCTGCCTCGAGCGAAGTGGCCGCTCTCGGGAATTCGCCGACGGCGTACGGCTAAAATTCACCGGACTGTCCGGTGTGCACCGGACTGTCCGGTGAGCCAACGGTCGGTCGGGCCAACGGTCGGCCGCGGAATCCGCGCGCGACACGTGGCCGAGCCAACGGTCGGAAGGGGGCACCGGACTGTCCGGTGTGCACCGGACATGTCCGGTGCGCCAACGGCTCCCAGATCTGCAACGGTCGACTGCGCCATTTTTGGAAGGAAATCGGGCACCGGACAGTGTCCGGTGTGCACCGGACTGTCCGGTGCGCCCGATGACAGAAGGCAAGAATGGCCTTCCAGATTTGCTCTCAACGGCTCCTAGCTGCCTTGGGGCTATAAAAGGGACCCCTAGGCGCATGGAGAAGTACAACAAGCAACCTTAGAGCATTCTTGATCATCCACACTCAGTCTTTGCGCATTTGTTTGTCATTCTCAGTGATTCGAGCTCCGTTCTAGTGAGAACCTTGAGATAGTCTTTTGAGCTCGATTCTTGGCCGTGTGTGTGCGCATTTTGCTGTGGATTTGTGTGTGTTGCTTCCCTTCCTTACTCCGTGATTCTTTGTGAACATCAAAAGTGTAAGGGCGAGAGGCTCCAAGTTGTGGAGATTCCTCGCGAACGGGATAAGAAAAGAAAAGCATAACACTGTGGTATTCAAGTTGATCATTGGATCACTTGAGAGGAGTTGAGTGCAACTCTCGTCCGTTGGGACGCCACAACGTGGAGTAGGCAAGTTTTGTACTTGGCCAAACCACGGGATAAACCACTGTGTCTTCTCTGTGTTGAACTCTTTGTGGTTATCGTATTGTGCAAGATCTTCTCTCTAGCCACTTGGCGATTATTGTGCTAACACTTAACAAGTTTTTGTGGCTTAAGTTTTTAAGTTTCACAGGATCACCTATTCACCCCCCCTCTAGGTGCTCTCAATTGGTATCGGAGCCGTTCTCTTCAAGGAGGGACTAATCGCCCGAAGAGATGGATCCTAAAGGGAAGGGAATCGTGATCAACGACAAGGAGAAGGAGTCCTTCGTCAACGAGCCAAGGGATGACAAGTCCAACGACTCGGGCTCGGGCCACAGACGCAAAGATGGGAAGAAGAAGAAGACAAGACACATCAAGGAGATCGTCTACTACGACAGCGATGAGTCTACTTCCTCCCAAAAGGACGACGACCACAACGACTACGAGAAAAAGAAACCGGTCAATTCGAACTTTTCTTTTGACTACTCTCGTATTCCGCATAGTTCAAGTTCAGATTTGCTCTCCATTCCACTCAGCAAGCCCCCACACTTTGATGGAGAGGACTACGGATTTTGGAGCCACAAAATGCGTAGTCACCTATTCTCTCTCCATCCTAGTATATGGGAGATTGTAGAAAGTGGAATGCACTTTGATAGTTCCGATAGTCCCATGTTCATTAATGAGCAAATACATAAGAACGCATAAGCTACTACTGTTCTTCTAGCTTCTTTGTGCAGGGATGAATACAACAAAGTGAGCGGCTTGGATAACGCCAAGCAAATATGGGACACCCTCAAGATCTCTCATGAGGGGAACGACGTCACCTTGCTCACCAAGATGGAGTTGGTGGAGGGCGAGCTTGGACGGTTCGCAATGATAAGGGGCGAGGAGCCAACTCAAACATACAACCGGCTCAAGACTCTTATCAACAAAATAAGGAGCTATGGAAGCACGCGATGGACGGACCACGACGTCGTCCGACTGATGCTAAGGTCCTTTACCGTTCTTGATCCTCATTTGGTGAATAATATTCGTGAGAATCCCAGGTACACCAAAATGTCGCCCGAAGAAGTCCTTGGAAAATTCGTAAGTGGGCGAATGATGATCAAGGAGGCAAGGTACGTGGACGACGCCTTGAATGGACCGATCAACGAGCCGCAACCTCTTGCTCTCAAAGCAACAAGAAGCAAGGAGGCGCTACCTAACAAGGTGACACAAATTGAGGCGGCCGGACTTAATGATGAAGAGATGACTCTCATCATTAAGAGATTCAAGACGGCGCTCAAGGGTCGCAAGGGACAGCCAAGCAAGACCAAAGCCAAAGGGAAGCGCTCATGCTTCAAATGCGGTAAGATTGGTCATTTTATTGCTAATTGTCCCGATAATGAAAGTGACCAGGAACTCGGGAGCAAGAGGGAAAAGAAGAAACATTACAAGAAGGCCAAGGGCGAGGCACATATCGGAAAGGAGTGGGATTCAGATTGCTCCTCCTCCGACTCCGACAATGAAGGACTCGCCGCCACCGCCTTCAACAAGTCGTCCCTCTTCCCCAACGAGCATCACACATGCCTCATGGCGAAGGAGAAGAAGGTATGTACTCGAGAAAGTACCACTTATTCTTCTAGTGATGATGATTCTAGTGACGACAATGAAATAGACTATTCTAGTTTATTTAAAGGTCTAGATAGAATTAAAATTGGCAAAATTAATGAGTTAATTGATGCCTTGAATGAAAAGGATATGCTTTTAGAAAAGCAAGAGGATTTGTTATATGATGAACATGATAAATTTGTAGAAGCACAAAAATCTCATGCTTTAGAAGTTAAAAGAAACGAAATGCTTTCTTGTGAATTATCTTCTTGCCATGAGACAATTTCTAGCTTAAGGAGCATTAATGATGACTTGAATGCTAAGATTGCTAGTAAATCTAACTCTTGCGTAGAGAATGTTATAACTTGCACTAGGTGTAAAGATATTAACATTGATGCTTATAGTGAACACCTAGCTTGTATTTCTAAATTAAATGAAGAGGTGGCTAGTCTTAATACCCAACTTGAGACTAGCAAAAGTGATTTTGAGAAACTAAAATTTGCTAGGGATGCCTACACGGTTGGTAGACACCCCTCAATTAAGGATGGACTTGGCTTCAAGAGGGAAGCCAAGAACTTAACAAGCCATAAGGCTCCCATCTCCGCCAAGGAGAAAGGGAAGGCCCCTATGGCTAAAAGTACTAAAAAGAACCATGCTTTTATGTATCATGATAGGAGTTATAATGCTTATGATGACTTTAACTCTCATGCCATGGTTGCTTCTAGTTCTTCCTATATGCATGGTAGAAATATGTCTAGGAAAAATACTATTCATCATGTGCCTAGAAAGAATATTATTCATGCTCCTAGGAAAGTAGTGAATGAACCTTCTACAATTTATTGTGCTTTAAATGCTTCCTTTGCTATTTGTAGAAAGGATAGGAAAATAGTTGCTAGGAAGTTAGGGGCAAAATGCAAGGGAGACAAAACTTGCATTTGGGTCCCTAAGGATATTTGCACTAACCTTGTAGGACCCAACATGAGTTGGGTACCTAAGACCCAAGCCTAAATTTGCCTTGCAGGTTTATGCATCTGGGGGTTCAAGCTAGATTATCGACAGCGGATGCACAAACCATATGACAGGGGAGAAGAAGATGTTCACCTCCTATGTCAAGAATAAAGATTCCCAAGATTCAATTATATTCGGTGATGGGAATCAAGGCAAGGTAAAAGGGTTAGGTAAAATTGCAATTTCTAATGAGCACTCTATCTCTAATGTGTTTTTAGTTGAGTCTCTTGGCTACAATTTGCTATCTGTTAGCCAACTATGCAATATGGGATATAATTGTCTTTTTACAAATGTAGATGTGTCTGTCTTTAGAAGAAGTGATGGTTCACTAGCTTTTAAGGGTGTATTAGACGGCAAACTTTATTTAGTTGATTTTGCAAAAGAGGAGGTCGGTCTAGATGCATGCTTAATAGCTAAGACTAGCATGGGTTGGCTGTGGCATCGCCGCTTAGCACATGTAGGAATGAAGAACCTACACAAGCTTCTAAAGGGAGAACACGTGATAGGTTTGACTAACGTACAATTCGAAAAAGATAGACCTTGTGCAGCTTGTCAGGCAGGTAAACCGGTGGGAGGAACGCATCACAGCAAGAATGTGATGACCACATCAAGACCCCTAGAGCTGCTACATATGGACCTCTTCGGACCCGTCGCCTATCTGAGCATAGGAGGAAGTATGGTCTAGTTATTGTTGATGACTTTTCCCGCTTCACTTGGGTGTTCTTTTTGCAGGATAAGTCTGAAACCCAAGGGACCCTCAAGCGCTTCCTCAGGAGAGCTCAAAATGAGTTTGAGCTCAAGGTGAAGAAGATAAGGAGCGACAACGGGTCCGAGTTCAAGAACCTTCAAGTGGAGGAATTCCTTGAGGAGGAAGGGATCAAGCACGAGTTCTCCGCTCCCTACACACCACAGCAAAATGGTGTGGTAGAGAGGAAGAACAGGACGCTAATCGACATGGCGAGGACGATGCTTGGAGAATTCAAGACCCCCGAGCGTTTTTGGTCGGAAGCTGTGAACACGGCTTGCCACGCCATCAACAGGGTCTACCTTCACCGCCTCCTCAAGAAGACTTCGTATGAGCTTCTAACCGGTAACAAACCCAATGTATCTTACTTTCGTGTATTTGGGAGTAAATGCTACATTCTAGTGAAGAAGGGTAGAAATTCTAAGTTTGCTCCCAAAGCTGTAGAAGGGTTTTTGTTAGGTTATGATTCAAATACAAAGGCGTATAGGGTCTTCAACAAATCATCGGGTTTGGTTGAAGTCTCTAGCGACGTTGTATTTGATGAGACTAATGGCTCTCCAAGAGAGCAAGTTGTTGATCTTGATGATGTAGATGACGAAGACGTTCCAACGGCCGCGATACGCACCATGACGATTGGAGATGTACGGCCTCGGGAGCAATTGGAGCAAGATCAACCATCTTCCTCAACGATGGTGCATCCCCCAACTCAAGACGATGAACAGGTTCATCAAAAGGAGGCGTGTGATCAATGGGGAGCACAAGATGATCACATGATGGAGGAAGAAGCGCAACCGGCACCTCCAACTCAAGTTCGAGCGGTGATTCAAAGGGATCATCCCGTCGACCAAATTTTGGGTGACATTAGCAAGGGAGTAACTACTCGATCTCGATTAGTTAATTTTTGTGAGCATTACTCTTTTGTCTCTTCTATTGAGCTTTTCAGGGTAGAGGAGGCCTTGCTAGATCCGGACTGGGTATTGGCCATGCAGGAGGAACTCAACAACTTCAAGCGAAATGAAGTTTGGACACTGGTGCCTCGTCCTAAGCAAAATGTTGTGGGAACCAAGTGGGTGTTCCGCAACAAACAAGACGAGCACGGAGTGGTGACAAGGAACAAGGCTCGACTTGTGGCAAAAGGTTATGCCCAAGTCGCAGGTTTGGACTTTGAGGAGACTTTTGCTCCTGTGGCTAGGCTAGAGTCTATTCGTATCTTGCTAGCATATGCTGCTCACCATTCTTTCAGGTTGTACCAAATGGATGTGAAGAGCGCTTTCCTCAATAGGCCGATCAAGGAGGAGGTGTACGTGGAGCAACCCCCTGGCTTCGAGGATGAACGGTACCCCGACCACGTGTGTAAGCTCTCTAAGGCACTCTATGGACTTAAGCAAGCCCCAAGAGCATGGTATGAATGCCTTAGAGACTTTTTAATTGCTAATGCTTTCAAGGTTGGGAAAGCCGATCCAACTCTTTTTACAAAGACATGTGATGGTGATTTGTTTGTGTGCCAAATTTATGTCGATGACATAATATTTGGTTCTACTAACCAAAAGTCTTGTGAAGAGTTTAGCAGGGTGATGACGCAGAAATTCGAGATGTCGATGATGGGCGAGTTGAACTACTTTCTTTAGCAGCAACTCAAGGACGGCACCTTCATCTCCCAAACGAAATACACGCAAGACTTGCTAAAGCGGTTTGGGATGAAGGACGCCAAGCCCGCAAAGACTCCGATGGGAACCAACGGACACACCGACCTCAACAAAGGAGGTAAGTCCGTTGATCAAAAAGCATACCGGTCCATGATAGGTTCTTTGCTTTATTTATGTGCTAGTAGACCGGATATTATGCTTAGCGTATGCATGTGTGCTAGATTTCAATCCGATCCTAAGGAGTGTCACTTAGTGGCGGTAAAGCGAATACTGAGATATTTAGTCGCTACGCCTTGCTTCGGGGTCTGGTATCCTAAGGGGTCTAACTTTGACTTAATTGGATACTCAGATTCCGACTATACTGGATGTAAGGTCGATAGGAAGAGTACATCGGGGACGTGCCAATTCTTAGGAAGGTCCCTGGTGTCGTGGAACTCTAAGAAACAAACTTCCGTTGCCCTATCCACCGCTGAGGCCGAGTATGTTGCCGCAGGACAGTGTTGCGCGCAACTCCTTTGGATGAGGCAAACCCTCCGGGACTTTGGCTACAATCTGAGCAAAGTCCCACTCCTATGTGATAATGAGAGTGCTATCCGCATGGCGGAAAATCCTGTTGAACACAGCCGCACAAAGCACATAGACATCCGGCATCACTTTTTGAGAGACCACCAGCAAAAGGGAGATATCGAAGTGTTTCATGTTAGCACCGAGAACCAGCTAGCCGATATCTTTACCAAGCCTCTAGATAAGAAGACCTTTTGCAGGCTGCGTAGTGAGCTAAATGTCTTAGATTCGCGGAACTTGGATTGAATTGTAGCATACATGTGTTTATGTCCTTGATCATGTTCATTCTGCATTTTGTTGCTTATTGTGGTGCTCAAGTTGTACAAACATTCCCCGGACCTCACAAGTCCTTGTGTAAGTGATTCACATATTTAGGGGGAGTTGTGCTACAACTTGACCCTTTGAGACTAACCATATGCTTGAGTTTGGTTGTTTTAGTCTCCAAGGAGGATTGAAAGGGAAAAGGTGGACTTGGACCATGCAAGACTTCCACTGCACTCCGATGGAAAGAGTAACTTTTCCAAGTTCATCTTTAAACTCTTATTGCCTATTTTGCTCTTAATTGAAGAATTTGGTGAGGCAATGGGGTTAAAGGGCCAAGATTGATCCCGTTTTGGTGCTTGATGCCAAAGGGGGAGAAAATAAAGGCCAAAGCAATAGATGGGTCAGCTACCACTTGAGAAATTTTGAAAATAGTAGAATAGAGCTTTTGGTAGAATAGAGCTTTTGGTTTGTCAAAACTCTTGCATTGTCTCTTTTGTCAAAAGTTGGCCTCTTGTGGGGAGAAGTGTTGATTATGGGAAATAGGGGGAGTTTTTGAAATCTTTGATCAATCTCTTTTGGAATGACTCTCTTTATGCTTCAACATGTGTGTTTGACTTAGAGATAGAGATTTGAGTTTGATTTGCAAAAACAAACCAAGTGGTGGCAAAGGATGATCCATATATGCCAAAAATAAATCAAAATAAATTTGAGTTTTATTTGAAGTGATTTTGCACTTATTCTAGTTGCTTTATGTTGTGTTGGCATAAATCACCAAAAAGGGGGAGATTGAAAGGGAAATGTGCCCTTGGGCCATTTCTAAGTATTTTGGTGATTGAGTGCCAACACAAGTGCTTAAATGTGAATTCATGCTTATGGATGGACAAAGTGCAAAACAAGAGCAAAGGTATGTTTCTAAGTCTTAGTACATTTGTTTTGTGTACTAATATACTTGTCTAAGTATTAGAAACAGAAAGAAGAAGAAAAGAGAAGAGTTGGCTGTGTACAGCCAAAAGGCTGTTTCGGTCTGGGGCACCGGACTGTCCGGTGGTGCACCGGACAGTGTCCGGTGCGCCAGGCTGCCTCGAGCGAAGTGGCCGCTCTCGGGAATTCGCCGACGGCGTACGACTAAAATTCACCGGACTGTCCGGTGTGCACCGGACTGTCCGGTGAGCCAACGGTCGGCCGGGCCAACGGTCGGCCGCGGAATCCGCGCGTGACACGTGGCCGAGCCAACGGTCGGAAGGGGGCACCGGACTGTCCGGTGTGCACCGGACATGTCCGGTGCGCCAACGGCTCCCAGATCTGCAACGGTCGACTGCGCCATTTTTGGAAGGAAATCGGGGACCGGACAGTGTCCGGTGTGCACCGGACTGTCCGGTGCGCCCGATGACAGAAGGCAAGAATGGCCTTCCAGATTTGCTCTCAACGGCTCCTAGCTGCCTTGGGGCTATAAAAGGGACCCCTAGGCGCATGGAGAAGTACAACAAGCAACCTTAGAGCATTCTTGATCATCCACACTCAGTCTTTGCGCATTCGTTTGTCATTCTCAGTGATTCGAGCTCCGTTCTAGTGAGAACCTTGAGATAGTCTTTTGAGCTCGATTCTTGGCCGTGTGTGTGCGCATTTTGCTGTGGATTTGTGTGTGTTGCTTCCCTTCCTTACTCCGTGATTCTTTGTGAACATCAAAAGTGTAAGGGCGAGATGCTCCAAGTTGTGGAGATTCCTCGCGAACGGGATAAGAAAAGAAAAGCATAACACTGTGGTATTCAAGTTGATCATTGGATCACTTGAGAGGAGTTGAGTGCAACTCTCGTCCGTTGGGATGCCACAACGTGGAGTAGGCAAGTTTTGTACTTGGCCGAACCACGGGATAAACCACTGTGTCTTCTCTGTGTTGAACTCTTTGTGGTTATCGTATTGTGCAAGATCTTCTCTCTAGCCACTTGGCGATTATTGTGCTAACACTTAACAAGTTTTTGTGGCTTAAGTTTTTAAGTTTCACAGGATCACCTATTCACCCCCCTCTAGGTGCTCTCACTTAGGGCGCTAGCTCTCCTCCGCTAAACACGTAGCACTCTGCTACACCCCCCATTGTACACCTGGATCCTCTCCTTACGCCTATAAAAGGAAGGACCAGGGCCCTCTTAGAGAGGGTTGGCCGCGCGGGGACGAGGACGAGACAGGCGCTCGCTTGAAGCCGCTCGCTCCCTCTCCCGCGTGGACGCTTGTAACCCCCTACTGCAAGCGCACCCGA
>NC_050096.1:255967866-255985366 GCF_902167145.1 Zea mays | reverse complement strand
AATTGTAAGGGCGAGAGGCTCCAAGTTGTGGAGATTCCTCGCAAACGGGATTGAGAAAAAGCAAGCAAAACACCATGGTATTCAAGTGGGTCTTTGGACCGCTTGAGAGGGGTTGATTGCAACCCTCGTCCGTTGGGACGCCACAACGTGGAGTAGGCAAGCGTTGGTCTTGGCCGAACCACGGGATAAACCACTGTGTCATCTCTGTGTTTGATTTCTTGTGGTATTGTGTTTTGTTGAGACTCCTCTCTAGCCACTTGGCGATTATTGTGCTAACACTTAACAAGTTTTTGTGGCGATAAGTTTAAGTTTCACAGGATCACCTATTCACCCCCCCTCTAGGTGCTCTCAATTGGTATCGGAGCCGTTATCTTCAAGAAAGGGACTAACCGCCCGAAGAGATGGATCCTAAGGGGAAGGGAATCGTGATCAACGATAAGGAGAAGGAGTCCTTCGTCAACGAGCCCAAAGATGACAAGCCTACCGACACTGGCTCGGGCCATAGACGGAAGGAAGGGAAGAAGAAGAAGACAAGGCGCATCAAGGAGATCGTCTACTACGACGACAACGACGAATCTTCCTCTTCCCAAAAGGACAACGACGACAACGACTATGATAAACAAAAGACGGTTAACTCAAACTTTTCTTTTGATTATTCACGCATTCCGCATAGCTCAAATGCTCATTTGCTCCCCATTCCACTTGGCAAGCCTCCTCACTTTGATGGAGAGGACTACGGATTTTGGAGTCACAAAATGCGTACTCACCTATTTTCTCTCCATCCAAGCATTTGGGAGATTGTGGAAAGTGGAATGAAATTTGATAGCTCAGATAGCCCTTCATTTATTAATGAACAGATCCATAAAAATGCACAAGCTACTACTGTATTGCTAGCCTCTTTGTGCAGGGACGAGTATCACAAGGTGAGCGGCTTGGACAATGCCAAGCAGATTTGGGACACCCTCAAGATCTCTCATGAGGGGAATGATGTCACCTTACTCACCAAGATGGAGTTGGTGGAGGGCGAGCTCGGACGATTCGCGATGATAAGGGGCAAGGAGCCGACACAAACATACAACCGGCTCAAGATCCTTATCAACAAAATAAGGAGCTACAGAAGCACGCGATGGACGGATCACGACGTCATCCGCCTAATGCTAAGGTCATTTACCGTTCTTGATCCTCACTTGGTAAACAATATTCATGAAAATCCTAGGTACATCAAGATGTCGCCCGAAGAAATTCTTGGAAAATTTGTAAGCGGGCGAATGATGATCAAAGAAGCAAGGTACGTGGACGACGCGTTGAATGGCTCAATCCATGAGCCTCAACCCATTGCTCTCAAGGCAACCAGGAGCAAGGAGGCGCTACCCAGCAAGGTGGCGCAAATTGAGGCGGCCGGTCTTAATGATGAAGAGATGGCCCCCATCATCAAAAGATTCAAGACGGCACTAAAGGGTCGCAAGGGACAGCCAAGCAAGACTAAGACCAAGGGAAAGCGATCATGCTTCAAATGCGGTAAGCTTGGTCATTTTATTGCTAACTGTCCCGACAATGATAGTGACCAGGAACACGGGAGCAAGAGGGAAAAGAAGAAGCATTACAAGAAGGCCAATGGCGAGGCACATATCGGAAAGGAGTGGGATTCGGATTGCTCCTCCTCCGACTCCGACAATGAAGGACTCGCCGCCACTGCCTTCAACAAGTCATCTCTCTTCCCCAACGAGCGTCACACATGCCTTATGGCAAGGGAGAAGAAGGTATGTAATCAACACAATGTCACTTATGATTCTTCCAGTGATGATGAGTCTAGTGATGATGAAATAGATTACTCTAGTTTGTTCAAAGGATTGGATAGAACTAAAATAGATAAAATTAATGAATTGATTGATGCCTTGAATGAAAAAGATAGACTCTTAGAAAAACAAGAGGACCTTTTGTATGAAGAGCATGACAAATTTGTAGAGGCACAAAAATCTTATGCTTTAGAAGTTAAAAGAAATGAAGTGCTTTCTAGTGAACTATCTTCTTGTCATGAAATCATTGCTACTTTAAAGAATGTTAATAATGACTTAAATGCTAAACTAGAAGTAGCTAGTAAATCTAATTCTTGTGTAGAACATGTTGAGATTTGCACTAGGTGTAAAGATTTCGATGTTGATGCTTGTAGCGATCATTTAGTTTCAATTTCCAAATTAACTGAGGAATTGGCTAGTCTTAATGCCCAACTTAAGACTAGCAAGAATGAATTTGATAAACTAAAATTTGCAAGGGATGCCTACACGATCGGTAGAAACCCCTCAATTAAGGATGGACTTGGCTTCAAGAGGGAAGCCAAGAACTTAACAAGCCATAAGGCTCCCATTCCCGCTAAGGAGAAAGGGAAGGCCCCTATGGCTACTAGTGCTAAAAAGAACCATGCCTTTTTGTATCATGATAGGAGACAAACTAGAAATGCCTATAGGAGTTATAATGCTTATGATGATTTTTCTCATGCTATGTTTGCTCATAGTTCTTCATATGTGCATGATAGAAATGTTGGTAGAAGGAATGTTATTCATAATATGCCTAGGAGAGATGTTGTAAATGTTCCTAGGAAAGTCAATGAACCTTCTACAATATATCATGCTTTGAATGCTTCCTTTGCAATTTGTAGAAAGGATAGAAAGGTGATTGCTAGGAAGTTAGGGGCAAAATGCAAGGGTGATAAAACTTGCATTTGGATCCCTAAGGAAATTGTGACTAACCTTGTAGGACCCAACAAGAGTTGGGTACCTAAGTCCCAAGCCTAAATTTGCCTTGTAGGTTTATGCATCCGGGGGTTCAAGCTGGATTATTGATAGCGGATGCACAAACCATATGACGGGGGAGAAGAAGATGTTCACCTCCTACGTCAAGAATAAGGATTCCCATGATTCAATTATATTCGGTGATGGGAATCAAGGCAAGGTAAAAGGGTTAGGTAAAATTGCAATTTCTAATGAGCACTCTATCTCTAATGTGTTTTTAGTAGAGTCTCTTGGATATAATTTGCTATCTGTTAGTCAATTATGCAACATGGGGTATAACTGTCTATTTACAAATGTAGATGTGTCTGTCTTTAGAAGAAGTAATGGTTCACTAGCTTTTAAGGGTGTATTAGACCGCAAACTTTATTTAGTTAATTTTGCAAAAGAAGAGGCCGGTCTAGATGCATGCTTAATAGCTAAGACTAGCATGGGCTGGCTGTGGCATCGCCGCTTAGCACATGTGGGGATGAAGAACCTTCACAAGCTTCTAAAGGGAGAACACGTGATAGGTTTGACTAACGTGCAATTCGAAAAAGATAGACCTTGTGCAGCTTGTCAAGTAGGTAAACAAGTGGGAGGAGCGCATCACAGCAAGAATGTGATGACCACTTCAAGACCCCTGGAGCTGCTACATATGGACCTCTTCGGACCCGTCGCCTATCTGAGCATAGGAGGGAGTAAGTATGGTCTAGTTATTGTTGATGACTTTTCCCGCTTCACTTGGGTGTTCTTTTTGCAGGATAAGTCTGAAACCCAAGGGACCCTCAAGCGCTTTCTCAGGAGAGCTCAAAATGAGTTTGAGCTCAAGGTGAAGAAGATAAGGAGCGACAACGGGTCCGAGTTCAAGAACCTTCAAGTGGAGGAGTTCCTTGAGGAGGAAGGGATCAAGCACGAGTTCTCCGCTCCCTACACACCACAGCAAAATGGTGTAGTAGAGAGGAAGAACTGGACGCTAATCGATATGGCGAGGACGATGCTTGGAGAATTCAAGACCCCCGAGTGTTTCTGGTCGGAAGCCGTGAACACGGCTTGCCACGCCATCAACAGGGTCTACCTTCATCGCCTCCTCAAGAAGACGTCCTATGAGCTTCTAACCGGTAACAGACCCAATGTATCTTACTTTCGTGTATTTGGGAGCAAATGCTACATTCTAGTGAAGAAGGGTAGAAATTCTAAGTTTGCTCCCAAAGCTGTAGAAGGGTTTTTGTTAGGTTATGACTCAAATACAAAGGCGTATAGAGTCTTCAACAAATCATCGGGTTTGGTTGAAGTCTCTAGCGACGTTGTATTTGATGAGACTAATGGCTCTCCAAGAGAGCAAGTTGTTGATTGTGATGATGTAGATGAAGAAGATGTTCCAACGACCGCTATACGAACCATGGCGATTGGAGAAGTGCGGCCACAGGAACAAGATGAACGAGATCAACCTTCTTCCTCAACAACGGTGCATCCCCCAACTCAAGACGATGAACAGGTTCATCATCAGGAGGCGTGTGATCAAGGGGGAGCACAAGATGATCATGTGATGGAGGAAGAAGCGCAACCGGCACCTCCAACCCAAGTTCGAGCGATGATTCAAAGGGATCATCCCGTCGATCAAATTCTGGGTGATATTAGCAAGGGAGTAGCTACTCGATCTCGATTAGTTAATTTTTGTGAGCATTACTCCTTTGTATCTTCTATTGAGCCTTTCAGGGTAGAAGAGGCCTTGCTAGATCCGGACTGGGTGTTGGCCATGCAGGAGGAACTCAACAACTTCAAGCGCAATGAAGTTTGGACACTGGTGCCTCGTCCCAAGCAAAACGTTGTGGGAACCAAGTGGGTGTTCCGCAACAAACAGGACGAGCACGGAGTGGTGACGAGGAACAAGGCTCGACTTGTGGCAAAAGGTTATGCCCAAGTCGCAGGTTTGGACTTTGAGGAGACGTTTGCTCCTGTGGCTAGGCTAGAATCAATTCGTATCTTGCTAGCATATGCCGCTCACCATTCTTTCAGGTTGTACCAAATGGATGTGAAGAGCGCTTTCCTCAACGGGCCAATCAAGGAGGAGGTGTACGTGGAGCAACCCCCTGGTTTCGAGGATGAACGGTACCCCGACCACGTGTGTAAGCTCTCTAAGGCGCTCTATGGACTTAAGCAAGCCCCAAGAGCATGGTATGAATGCCTTAGAGACTTTCTAATTGTTAATGCTTTCAAGGTTGGGAAAGCCGATCCAACTCTCTTTACTAAGACATGTGATGGTGATTTGTTTGTGTGCCAAATTTATGTCGATGACATAATATTTGGTTCTACTAACCAAAAGTCTTGTGAAGAGTTTAGCAGGGTGATGACGCAGAAATTCGAGATGTCGATGATGGGCGAGTTGAACTACTTCCTTGGGTTCCAAGTGAAGCAACTCAAGGACGGCACCTTCATCTCCCAAACGAAGTACACGCAAGATCTGTTAAAGCGGTTTGGGATGAAGGACGCCAAGCCCGCAAAGACTCCGATGGGGACCGACGGACACACCGACCTCAACAAAGAAGGTAAGTCCGTTGATCAAAAAGCATACCGGTCAATGATAGGGTCGTTGCTTTATTTATGTGCTAGTAGACCGGATATTATGCTTAGCGTATGCATGTGTGCTAGATTTCAATCCGATCCTAAGGAGTGTCACTTAGTAGCGGTGAAGCGAATTCTAAGATATTTGGTTGCTACGCCTTGCTTCGGGCTCTGGTATCCAAAAGGGTCTACCTTTGACTTGGTTGGATACTCAGATTCCGACTATGCTGGATGTAAGGTCGATAGGAAGAGTACATCGGGGACGTGCCAATTCTTAGGAAGGTCCCTGGTGTCGTGGAACTCTAAGAAACAAACTTCCGTTGCCCTATCCACCGCTGAGGTCGAGTATGTTGCCGCAGGACAGTGTTGCGCGCAACTACTTTGGATGAGGCAAACCCTCCGGGACTTTGGCTACAATCTGAGCAAAGTCCCACTCCTATGTGATAATGAGAGTGCTATCCGCATGGCGGAATATCCTGTTGAACACAGCCGCACAAAGCACATAGACATCCGGCATCACTTTTTGAGAGACCACCAGCAAAAGGGAGATATCGAAGTGTTTCATGTTAACACCGAGAACCAGCTAGCCGATATCTTTACCAAGCCTCTAGATGAGAAGACCTTTTGCAGGTTGCGTAGTGAGCTAAATGTCTTAGATTCGCGGAACTTGGATTGATTTGTAGCATACATGTGTTTATGCCTTTGATCATATTCTTTATGCATTTTGTTGCTTAATATTGGTGCTCAAGTTGTACAAACACTCCCTGTACCTCACAAGTCCGTTGCAAAGTGATGCACATGTTTAGGGGGAGATGTGTTACAACTTGACCCTTTGAGACTAACCCTGTGCTTGAGTTTGATGCTTTAGTCTTAAAGAAGGATTGAAAGGGAAAAGGTGGACTTGGACCATGCAAGACTTCCACTGCACTCCGATGAAAAGAGTAACTTTTCCAAGTTCATCTTTAAATTCTTATTGCCTATTTTGCTCTTAATTGAAAATTTTGGTGAGGCAATGAGGTTATAGGGCCAAGATTGATCCCGTTTTGGTGCTTGATGCCAAAGGGGGAGAAAATAAAGGCCAAAGTGATAAATGAATCAGCTACCACTTGAGAGTTTTTGAAAACAGTAGAATAGAGCTTTTGGTTTGTCAAATCTCTTTTGTTGTCTCTTGTGTCAAAAGTTGGCCTCTTGTGGGGAGAAGTGTTGATTATGGGAAATAGGGGGAGTTTTTGGAATCTTGAATCAATTTTCTTTGGAAAACCTCTCTTGATGTCTCTACAAGTGGATTTGACTTAGAGATAGGATTTTGAGGTTGATTTGCAAAAACAAACCAAGTGGTGGCAAAGGATGATCCATATATGCCAAAATTGAATCAAAATAAATTTGAGTTTTTATTTGAAGTGATATTGCACTTGTTCTAGTTGCTTTATGATGTGTTGGCATAAAATACCAAAAAGGGGGAGATTGAAAGGGAAATGTGCCCTTGGGCCATTTCTAAGTTTTTGGTGATTGAGTGCCAACACAAGTGCTTAAATGTGAATCTATGCCCATGGATGGACAAAGTGCAAATCAAGAGAAAAGGTATGTTTCTAAGCCTTAGTACATTGTTTTGAAGACTAATGTATTGTGTCTAAGTGCTTGAAATAGGAGAAATCGAGTCAAAGAAAAGTTGGCTGTGTACAGCCAAGAGGCTGTTCGGTCTGGAGCACCAGACTGTCCGGTGGTGCACCGGACAGTGTCCGGTGCGCCAGGATGCCTTGAGCGAAGTGGTCGCTCTCGGGAATTCGCCGACGGCGTACGGCTAAAATTCACCGGACTGTCCGGTGAGCCAACGGTCGGCCGGGCCAACAGTCGGCCGCGCGATCCGCGCGCGACACGTGGCCGAGCCAACGGTCGGAAGGGGGCACCGGACTGTCCGGTGTGCACCGGACTGTCCGGTGCGCCAACGGCTCCCAGATCTGCAACGGTCGACTGCGCTGTTTAAGGAAGGAAATCGGGCACCGGACAGTGTCCGGTGTGCACCGGACTGTCCGGTGCGCCCGACGACAGAAGGCAAGGATGGCCTTCCAGATTTGTTCTTAACGGCTCCTAGCTGCCTTGGGGCTATAAAAGGGACCCCTAGGCGCATGGAGAAAGACACCAAGCATTCCTACAACATACTTAAGCACCAAGACATCGATCTCGCGCATTCGTTTCATTGTGATAGCATATAGAGCTCTCGTGGAGTTGTGAACTCTTTGAGTTGTGTTGCGAGCTCTTGTTGCGACTTGTGTGCGTGTTGTTGCTCTGATCTTTTGAAGTCTTGTGTGCGTTGCTCATTCCCCCTTGCTCTGTGTTTCTCTGTGAACTTCAATTGTAAGGGCGAGAGGCTCCAAGTTGTGGAGATTCCTCGCAAACGGGATTGAGAAAAAGCAAGCAAAACACCGTGGTATTCAAGTGGGTCTTTGGACCGCTTGAGAGGGGTTGATTGCAACCCTCGTCCGTTGGGACGCCACAACGTGGAGTAGGCAAGCGTTGGTCTTGGCCGAACCACGGGATAAACCACTGTGTCATCTCTGTGTTTGATTTCTTGTGGTATTGTGTTTTGTTGAGACTCCTCTCTAGCCACTTGGCGATTATTGTGCTAACACTTAACAAGTTTTTGTGGCGATAAGTTTAAGTTTCACAGGATCACCTATTCACCCCCCCCTCTAGGTGCTCTCAACTGCTCCTGCTCCTGCTACTGCTGCTGCTCCTGCTACTGCTATTACTACTGCTACTACTACTACTCCTACTGCTGCTGCTACTACTATTGCTGCTACTACTGCTACTGCTGGTACTACTGCTACTACTACTACCACTACTACTACTACTATTGCTGCTGCTGCTGCTGCTACTGCTACTACTGCTACTACTACTGCTACTACTGCTACTACTACTGCTGCTGCTGCTACTGCTGCTACTACTACTACTACTACTACTGCTGCTACTACTACTACTACTACTGCTACTGCTACTACTGCTACTACTGCTACTACTGCTACTACTACTACTGCTACTACTGCTACTGCTACTACTACTACTATTGCTACTACAACAACAACAACTACTACTACTACTACTACTACTACTACTACTACTACTACTACTACTACTACTGCTGCTGCTGCGTTTCTTCAAGTATGCGTTCTTCCTTGGCTCTGGCCAGTTGTTTCCGAAGATCTTCAATTTCCCGCTTCTGAGTTTCAGCTTGACCTTTGAAAGCAGCTTCGTCCTCCTTTATTTTATTTATCAATGAGTGCAAAATTTTATCTTTTTCGAGACCTTCGTTCCTCAGTTCAATAACTTCGGAACGAAGGTTGCTCAGGGCTATAGAACACCCTTCGTCTTCAGCATCTTTCTGTGCCCTGAGGGCATTGCTAAGTATCAGGCCCTGCAAAGAGAAATATGTCTACGTCAATAGGTTTAAACAAACGAAAAATTTTGGAATCAACAAAAAATACAAGGATTTCATTTGTCGCACCTTTAAGCTATTGTAAGCTAGGCTGTCGGCCAGATCATTCTTCGACAGCACCGAAAGCCCATCTTCTAAAGTTGGGAATCCGAAGCTCCTGCTCATCTCCCGACAGACAGAAATTTCCTTGCTGTCAGGGAGACAATACAAGATGTCTTCTTCTCCACTGCCATTGAATATTAACGCCCCCTTTGGATATTTCAGTTTCTGGGCGTAGTGCTGCGCCTCTTGCTCTTCTTTTTCTGATAATTTTTTCCCCGAAGCATGACGAACAATATAATCACGAATTTTGGGGGATGCTTCGGGGGCAATGACACCGGTTTCTTCAACAAAAGTTGGCTTTGTTATTTTTTCTGCCTCACTTTCCAAGGATTTTATCTTTGAAGGCTCTAAGGGCCCAGCTTCGGTTTCAGTCTCTTGCCCTGGAGCTTTAAAATCAGAAATTTCAGTTGTTGTTTCAGGAATGACAGCAGCCCTCTTCGGAGGTGTGCTTGAAGATTTGATCGTTTCCAGTACATCTAGCACATTAGCCATTCTCTTTCTTTTTGGAGTCACTATTGGCACTTTTTGATTTTTTATTGTCTCAATATTTGCTGCAGGGCTCAAAACTTCTGATGTTTTGGATCCCTCAGTTGCTCCTTTTACCTCTTCCATTTTTTCTGAGGACGGCGCTTCGGCCTTCTCTTTCATTTCTGATAATAAAATCTTTGATTGTTCCAATTCTATCTTTGTTGGCACTTCGGCCGTTTCTGCGACTTCTGGCAGCAAGGTTGGCTCGGCTGGTTTTCCAGCTTCGGTGGCCGAAGAAGTTTCTCCGGTAAACTCAGGCACCGAAGCTGGTTCAATATAGCGCGGCCGATGTGTAAGGACCTTTATCTTCTTTCTTTTCGGTTCTGGCTCGCTAGGAGCAGTTGCAGCTTCTTCTTTTGCAGAGGTTGTGTTTTTTCTTTTCTGCCTTCGAATGGGATAGCAATAGTCAGGGTAGACAAACCCGATTGCATCAAATACCCGATTCAGCCTCTTCTTCTTTCGGCCTCCGAAGGCTGCTGACATTGTAGTGTCTTCGGCCTTCGAATAAGCCCCAAGCAGTTCATCACTTAAATTTTCAATACTTTTTAACCAGTCATCATCTGGCTCAACGAATTTATCTCCAAATTTAAAAGTGTACTTCAACCTGATAAGTCCACCTTCATCGGCCTCTTTTACGGTTTCTTGTGGCATTTCCCATTTCTCCGCGAGCGGCCATACCCTGAAGGCAATATGCTCTTGTACTAAGTCTCTCGTTCCAATGAAAGAGCAGACTACGCCGAAGGCCCTCTGGCATTCTTCGGCAGCTTCATTCATTTCAACCTTCGGCCTCTGAAGGCCGAAGCTTTGCCAGATAGGGCGCATAATTATACCTTTGATATCTTCTCGTATTGTCAGATCATTCTTCACATAAAACCATTCTGTCATCCAGTCGCCGGGCCATCTTTTCCGAAAGGTTGGCACGGGGCAGCTTGACCCGGACCGAGAAACGAAACTATAGCAACCAAAATTATTGTGATACTGTTCCTTACCCCAAGGTTTTGTTTCGTATGATAATTCGTGTATATTGCAGAAGCTTTTTGCATCAGGCTTCAGACCTTGGCTTCTCACGGCCCACACAAAGATATTCAGCCTTATGATTGCTTCGGGGGTAAGTTGGTGAAGATAGACTTCGAAGATTTTCAACACCTCCACGACGAAGCTGCTCAAGGGAAATCGCAGTCCAGCTTTCAAAAAGCTTCGGTACACTACGACTTCATTCTCTTCAGGGTGTGGGCACGTTTTTTCCCCTTCGTCGGCCCTCACAATAGATAAATCCCGGAAATACCTTCCTCTCATGTTGACAAGATGATTCTCTTTGATAGTTGATTTACCATAAACTGAATGGCTTGGTCGCCAGGGGTGATCTTCGGAGTCTTCACCGCCACTGTCCACATCATAGCTGTCACTGTCACCAGTATCTTCAGACAAACCTTCCAGAATCTCCTTGGTGATTTTTTCTGTATTGGTCTTTGACATCGCTATAAGAAACCCCAAGTTTTTCTCTTCGTCCAGGCTCAGCTTCATCTCAGCAGCAGTCTTCTTATCCTCAGACATCTTCGGAGACACTAAAAACTATTTTCAAAGCTGAAGCTTCAAAACTAAAGGCTTAACAAATCTTAGTGCACAAAAGCTAAAAATTGAGTGAGCGGGAGCAGTTGGCCAGAGAGCGTGTCAAATGAGTTTGCGGTATGACCGTATTTATACGCCAAGTGCGTTGAAAATTAAAAGACCCCGCTTGTCAGTGAATGTTGCTATTCTAGCAAAGGGAAGGTGTTTTTTCGGACCTTCGGCGTAAAGCCTTCGTCCATGTCGCAATCTAAATTTATTATTTTTAACAAATTAATATTGCGAGGGGCTACTGTTGGGGACCTTCGGCATCCGAAGGTCCTCAAAAACAGGATTTAACAGTATTTCTGGAGTATAATGTGTGAACAGGTATCTTCGGACTCAAGTCGGCACCACAGTAGACCAGAATAATACGAAGGTTGATACAGCGCCGAAGGTGTGAGTAGGAAAGCTTCGGCGTGACAGCAGAAAGTGAAACCGACTTAAAGATGAAAAGGCTATTTAGACCTCGACAGATTACTATAGAATTATTATCAACTGTAAAGGGCATGAATGTAATTTTGTATGGGTTGTGTCCCGCGCCTATAAATAGGTGAACAGTACTCCCGTACTGTTCACGCTGACTTGGCATTCGCTTTTTGCGTCACGCTTGTACTATCATCTCCTTCCAGTTGAAGGTACACTTGTAATTCAATGATATTCCTGTTTATACTTAATAATAATAGATAATTGTTTATGCTGTCTTTTATATTCCTTACATTTCATCCTTCGTCACTATATGATGAATTTATGGAAATACGTCATTTATAACCTTCGTCCAGGAACCATTATATCCTAAAGGAAATAATGCTTCGAAGGACGAAGGGCTTTAACGATTAACATTTTCTATGTTGCCTTGTTCTTAACTCATAGCATTTGAGAACAAGTCCCCAACAGCCGGCGCCGCTGAGCCCAGGCCACCTCGTCGCAGGCCGAGGCCGCTGTCGTCCGTGCCCCGAGACCACCGCCGTCGTCCACAGCCTCCGCGGCCGTTGCCCCGAGGCCGCAGCGGCCCGCCGCCGCATTACCCGAGGACGCAGCCGTCCCCGAGCCCGAGGCCGTCGTCGAGTCTTGTCACGTGATCGCGCGCACGTGGCCGTTCGCACGGGGCCGAACGCGGCCGCACGTGAGCGCGCGCACGCAGCTTCACACCGGTCGCCAGCCGTCACTCCTGTGGGCAATTCAGGTAATTTTTAACTTTATTAATGTCATGTTGTAGTATAATGTGATGCTGTAGTATAATTTGATGTGATGTTGTAGTATAATGCGATACTATACTAAAATAGGTTTAAACTTATGCGTCACCCGTTTCGGTCCAACACATTGCTTAATAAAGTAGTGTGTTGTACCGAAATTGTCCCTTTTTGGACAGCCTTAGAGTGAACGACATATCAAATATGATTTATGATTAGTCAATGAGTTTGAGTGAGATTTCGACAGCATAACCCTCTTGTTCTCCGTTGCACCATTACGGGCGTGCAATGGAGAACAACGGGGTTATGCTGCCGAAATTTCGTTCAAACTCATTGACTTATCATAAATCTGTGATATGTCGTTCACCCTTAGGTGGGTTTAGGAACTATCCTTTCCTATAATTGTAGGACCACCGGCTGATAATATATCTAGAAATTAATGAACTTGTCTTGATCTTTAATTAGTCGAACGATGGGTGATAGTCGTCGCTGGATGTATGAAGGCTGGCGAAAAAATGATCCTTCGCTTGAGTGGATACAGAAAACCGAAGATTTTATCAATCGTGTTTTTTCTTCGTCAAGAAATGGTCGAGTGTGGTGCCCATGCAGTGTTTGCAAAAATTATCAATGTCAAACCAAGAAAGAGATGTCTGGTCATCTTTGCAAAAATGGCTACGTGCCAAATTATGAAGTTTGGGTGCATCATGGTGAGGAGCTTCCCCGTGGATATGCTCCAGAAGGTCAAGATGATTTTGACCCGGATTTAGACCGAATGGAGGAGATGGTTCAGGATTTAAGAGAGGATCCCGATTTAGTGTTTCCAGATAATCCTGAGGATCCTCAACCGCCGGAAGTTAAAAAATTCTTTGAACTTCTCAAGGCAGCAGAAGAGCCGTTGCACGAACACACGAGAGTAACCATTCTTGCTTTTGTGACGCGACTTATGGCTATCAAGTCTAAGTTCGCATTCTCCATCAACTGCTTAAATGAACTTTTGAATTTGATCAGCGACGTATTACCACCAGATCACAAAATGCCCAAAGACGTGTATCAGTCAAGAAAGTTACTCTCTGGCTTAGGTATGGAGTATCAAAAAATTGATGTTTGTCCAGATAACTGTATGCTTTTCTGGAAGGAAAATGAAAAATTAGACAAATGTTTGAGATGCAGCAAATCAAGGTTCGTTGAGGTCGTAAATGAAGATGGAGATAAATTGACAACAGAAGTAGCAAAGAAGCAACTTCGTTACATGCCTCTCACGCCTCGTGTAAAACGGTTGTTTCTCTCAAAAAACACCGCTAAGCAGATGAGATGGCACAAAGAACGTGACTGCGAGAACCCTCAAGTTATGATGCACCCATCTGATAGTGATGCGTGGAAGGCGCTTGATGATTTTGATTCGGATTTTGCTAGTGAAGCTAGAAATATTCGAATCGGGTTGGCGACGGACGGGTTCTCACCTTTCAATATGACCGCATCGCCGTATTCTTGTTGGCCTGTATTTGCAGTTCCATACAATCTTCCACCTCACCTTTGCATGAAATACGATTACATGTTTCTGTGTCTAATCATTCCTGGACCAGAACACCCTGGAAAACATCTCAATGTAATGTTGGAACCTTTAGTCGATGAGTTGAAAAAATTGTGGGAAGGAGTCGAAGCTTACGATTGCTACAAGAAAGAGAGATTCAATCTTCGAGTTGCGTACTTGTGGTCGATTCATGATTTCATGGCCTACGGTATTTTTGCTGGATGGAGTTGTCATGGAAAGTTGACATGTCCAATATGTGGTAAGGATACAGATTGTTTTCGTCTTGAGTTTGGTGGGAAGATCTGTTACTTTGATTGCCACAGATGTTTCTTGCCTCTCGATCACCCGTTCAGATTTGAGGCAAATCAATTTTGAAAAGACACCATTGTTACCAAAGGCCCACCGAAGCGTTTGAGTGGCGCAGAGATTCATGCTGCGCTCGATAATTTGAAACCAGACGGTACTGGTTACCTGGGATTTGGAATAGAACATAATTGGACACATAAATGTTCTTTGTGGGAACTCCCTTATACGGAGGCCTTGATTCTGATGCACAACATTGATGTCATGCACCAAGAGCAGAATGTTGCTGAAAGCATTATTAGTACATGTATGGATTTTCCCGATAAAACCAAAGATAATATAAAGGCCAGAAAAGATTTACAGAAAATTTGTAACCGACCAAGCCTAGTCTTGCTTCAGAGTGGTGCTAAGCCACGTGCGTCATTTTGTCTAAAATCTAAGCAAAAGAAAGAGGTGATGGTGTGGTTGAAAAACTTAAAATTTCCAGATGGGTATGCCGCGGGATTCAGAAGGTCCGTGAATTTGAGGACAGGAAAAATGAATGGATTGAAGAGTCATGATTATCACATTATTATGGAAAGATTACTTCCTGTAATGTTTCGGGGTTACTTGAATAATGATGTGTGGACGGCGTTAGCTGAGTTAAGCTACTTCTATAGACAACTTTGTGCTAAAGAAATTAAAAAAGATGTGATGGAGAAATTAGAGAAGGAGATTCCGGTCCTTATTTGCAAATTGGAAAAAATATTTCCCCCTGGATTCTTCAATCCGATGCAACATCTACTTGTACACCTTCCATATGAAGCTAAGATTGGGGGTCCTGTGCAGTATAGATGGATGTATCACATAGAAAGGGCACTTAAGAAGCTTAGTGCAATGGTTGGCAACAAGGGAAGAGTTGAAGGGTGTATTGCTGAAGAATTTAAATATAAAGAGATATCAGCCTTCACGAGTGTATACTTTGCAGAAGAACACAATGTAAATGCACCTACATTAAGGTATAATGTTGATCAAGCTGGTCCATGCAGTAAACTCAAAATTTTGTCATTCGAGGGAAAGACAGTTGGAGCATCAACTGAATATCACATTGGACGTGAAGAAAAGTTGGATGCATTACTCTACATGTATGAAAACATGGAAGAGATGACTCCATACTTCAAGTAAGCATAGATTTTCAAAATTGAAGAGCAACATGTGCTCATTACTCCTCGTAACTCTTTTATTTACTTTTTTTCAACAGAGAGTACGAACGACAGAATAAGGGTAAACTGTCGACGAGGCTGTATGAAATCATGCTTCGCGAAGGAAAAGAAGGCACTCCCAATTTCATTAATTGGTTTCGAGTTCATGTAAATATCACATCCGTTTTCTTATGTGTTCATATAGTTTATCTTTTTAATAGTTCCTCCTATTGATCTACATTCGTAACTGACAGTGCGAAAAAACTTCCAACGTTGACGAGGACTTACGTCAGATGTCACGTGCACTTGTCAAAGTCAGAAGCTATGGTCGTTATGATGTCAAGGGATATCGTTTTCGTTCAACCAAATTTGAATGTACTCGACCGTTAGCTGCGACAACAAATACTGGTGTGGTATGTTGGTCTTTTGATGAGCAAGGAAGGGAGATGAATTATTATGGAACTATCAAAGATATATTGGAATTCGACTTCGCTGGGGGAAAAAAATCTGAAAGTTATGTTCTTCAAATGTGATTGGATCGATCCTAAACATGGGATACGACAAAACCAATTTGGTATGGTAGAAGTCAAACACGAGCGTATAATGACTCGTGGTTGTAGTAAATTTGTTCTTGGTTTTCAAGTGGACCAAGTGTATTATATGTCATATCCCTGTATCGATCTTAAAGACTGGTGGGTAGTGTACAACGTAAATCCCCGTGAAAGATTATATTTAAAGGGTGATACAAGTTATCGACAAAATGAGGTGGAAGCTGATGTTGAAGAAATTTATCAAGAAATTGAAGTTCCACCCGTTTTTAATATAGAAACAACAATGGAGCCAGATTCAGTAGCGGGCGATCTTAATGATGTAATAGTTCCTCCAAAAAGGAAACGAAAGTCGAAGAAGAAAAAGACGCCCAAGAGAAAGTCGACGCGCTTGAGAAGACAACAAATTAATCCTGATTTCGAATATGATTAAGAAGTACATATTTATTTTGATGAATTAAAATTTAATTTATTGTTATACTATGTTGTTATCTCTTTATTGTTATACTAATATAATTTTCAATATGCAGGATGGCGGCTCGAAAGTTGAAGAATTTTGTGAAGGGCATGACGAAGGGCTCTTCTTCTTCTTCAGGAAGAAGCAAAGCACAGGAGTGTCTGTTCCAGGGTACCGAGTCGCTCTCGAGCAACAGACGACAAGCTTTGATGGAACATCTTCCACCTAATATGCATGGACAGGTGTGATTACTCTAAATTATTATTTTATTTCAATATAGTAATGTTTATATGAATCTAATGATTAAAGTGTTTCATGTGCAGGATGTTAACGAGACTCGAGAGGAGGAGGCGAGGGGTGAGGATGCGGCTGATTACGATGCGGCCGATGCAGACTATGAGCAGGAAGATGATGCTAGAGGTGGAGGTGGAGATGGGTGGTCTTCCGGTGGTGGTCAGTTTGAGGGTGGATGGTCAGCAGGCGGATGGGACTCATGGCCTAGCAGTGATGCTGGAGCTTCTAGTGGTGGAGGGTCTTCTCGGGCACGGAAGTCGAGGAAAACACATTGGGTGCCTCCTCCTAAAGTTCCTGCTCGTGAGGAGGATAAGATTTTGATCGTACCGTGTGGCGACGAGTGAGTTGATTCTAATGTTAAATATTTGTTCATGCATTATATGAAATTTGTTAATGCTTCTTTTGTACAATGTGGTTGCAGGTCTTGGATTGATGCATCTTTTCAAGGTCAAGGACGTCGCACACAGGTGAATAAAGTTTTGGGAAGTATATGCAAATATCTCTGGCCTGGTGTAGTGATGGAGAAAGGCGTTGAGGTGCCTTGTATGTCTTGGGATCAGTACGGGCTCGCGTTCAATGCGGAACATAGGAATGCCCAAGGTGCTGTGTGGCATGAGTTCTGGGTATGTTCTCTAGCCCAACTTGAATTGATTCAACTATACAATGTGTTAAAAATCTTGTTTCTTGTTTTTTTCAGAAACGTTACAAGTTGCCTGAAGATGGAAGTATGAACGATCGTGCACGGATCATTTTTAACAAGAGCACGACTACCTTGGTTAGGGATCAGATGTATTATGCTCGGATCCAGGTCACTTCTGATTACATATTAAGGCAGGAAGGACGTCGGCCACGTTCCAAAAGTGAGGCATCAAACAAATACTTAACCGAAGAAGAATATCTTGAGGTAAATTGTTTTTATCCTAATTCATGTCCAAGTGTTAGTACTAACAATACATTGGATCGAAATAAAGTTTTCAGACTCGGTGCCATGGATG
>NC_050096.1:255890366-255960366 GCF_902167145.1 Zea mays | reverse complement strand
ACTACTGCTACTGCTGCTATTGCTGCTGGTACTGCTACTCCTGCTACTCCTGCTACTGCTACTATTACTACTACTACTACTGCTACTCCTGCTACTGCTACTACTGCTGCTACTCCTACTACTCCTACTGCTACTACTACTGCTACTGCTACTGCTACTTCTAGTGCTACTACTACTACTACTACTGCTGCTGCTGCTCCTGCAGTCCTCCTACTGCTCCTACTACTGCTACTGCTACTGCTACCGCTACTGCTGCTACTACTACTACTACTACTACTACTACTACTACTACTACTACTACTACTACTACTACTACTACTACTACTACTACTACTACTACTACTTCTACTACTACTACTACTACTGCTCCTCCTCCTGCTGCTCCTGCTCCTGCTCCTGCTCCTGCTGCTGCTCCTGCTCCTGCTACTGCTACTGCTTCTGCTCCTGCTCCTGCTGCTGCTACTGCTGCTGCTACTACTACTACTACTACTACTACTACTTCTACTACTACTACTACTACTACTACTACTACTACTACTACTGCTACTGCTCCTGATGCTGCTGCTCCTGCTACTGCTCCTACTACTGCTACTGCTACTGCTACTACTACTACTACTACTACTACTACTACTACTACTACTACTACTACTACTACTACTACTACTACTACTACTACTACTACTACTACTACTACTACTACTACTACTACTACTGCTCCTCCTCCTGCTACTACTGCTCCTACTGCTACTACTGCTACTGCTACTCCTATTGCTACTGCTACTGCTACTACTGCTACTGCTACGACTACTGCTACTCCTACTGCTATTGCTACCGCTACTGCTACTACTGCTACTACTACTACTACTACTACTACTACTACTACTACTACTACTACTACTACTACTACTACTCCTACTACTACTCCTACTACTCCTACTGCTACTGCTACTACTGCTGCTACTGCTGCTGCTGCTACTACTACTACTACTACTACTACTACTACTACTACTACTACTACTACTACTACTACTACTACTACTACTACTGCTGCTACTACTACTACTACTCCAACTGATGCTACTACTACTGCTACTGCTATTACTACTACTACTACTACTACTACTACTACTACTACTACTACTACTACTACTACTACTACTACTACTACTACTACTACTACTACTACTACTACTACTACTACTACTACTACTACTACTAGTAGTAGTGCTGCTACTACTACTCCTACTGCTGCTACTACTACTGCTACTGCTATTACTACTGCTACTACTACTACTCCTACTGCTGCTACTACTACTATTGCTGCTACTACTGCTACTGCTGGTACTACTGCTGCTACTACTACTACTACTACTACTACTACTACTACTACTGCTGCTGCTGCTGCTACTGCTACTACTGCTACTACTACTACTACTACTGCTACTACTACTACTACTACTACTACTGCTGCTGCTGCTACTGCTGCTGCTACTACTACTACTACTGCTACTACTACTACTACTGCTGCTACTGCTACTACTGCTACTACTGCTACTACTGCTACTACTACTACTGCTACTACTGTGGGGGATAGATATCCCCCGGGTCCACTAAAGAAATAAAAGATCTCCCGAAAGGCCCAAGGGCCCAATAAATCGTAAGATCGTTCTTTCGTGGGCCTGGGGAAAAATGATCAACAAAGCAGAGAAGACGTAAGGCTGGATTGGAGCAAACCCGGACGGCCCACAACGACGAACAAGTAAATCCCAACGGAGACCCGACTTTCCCGCGCTGAAGCCCCCATGCAATGGAGCCATGCGAGGATAAGTCGGCGAGGGTTACGTAGGGATAAACTCAAGAGATTCACTACCTTTCAGCTACTTGTTGTTATCATATCCACGTGTACTGCCCCACGGTCGAGTATATAAGGCCTAGGGGGCACCCCTTCAGAAGGATCGACCCTATTTTTGACCAAGCCACTTACGTAAACTCTCTGTGCCTTCAATCCAGAGAGCCTTCTTGTAACCGCACTCGAATACTCACCAGGACGTAGGGTGTTACGCATCTCTAAGCGACCCGAACCTACAAATCTTGTCCACTGTCCCTCGTACAATCAGGCACGAACCATTCTGCTACAGTCGTTGACACCGTCCTACTCCTAAAAACACCTTGAGGGGTAACCCCGGGTGTGCGGTCGGACCCAAAACACCGACAGCTGGCGCGCCAGGTAGGGGGTGTGTCGACGATCCAAGCTAGCTCAATGGCCGTCACCTTCCACAGCAAGATCATCATGCGTCCCGGATCCATATTTTGCTTCGGGACAATCTCATCTATAGCAGATGAAGAGGGAATTCTACACCGCATCGCGGACCCGCCGGGAAAGAAGTCTCCTCCAACGAACTCCGAAAAAGCTGGAGAAACGCAACTTCCGACCCTTCGGAAAAAGATCGTCTCCGGAAAGGCTGGAGCTGGAGGCTCGCCGACCCGGGAGACTCCGCTGTCTACTTCCCCGACAAATGAATGGACACGGATCGCGAGGAAGAAGGGGACCAGGGAAAGGCAAGTCGTTCTTTCCGTTACTCCGGCCTCAAAGGAGAACGGAAAGAAAGTCGCCACGACAGCAGCACCATTCTACCCCGACATCCTCTTCATCGGGAGAGTGGAGTCGCCCGTCGTCTCTGACGATGAACCGACCGCGCCTGGAGAAGAACCACCCCAACGAGAATCCCGCCGACGGAGGAACCGACGCAGGAACATTCGACGACATCATGCGGCCGGAGAACGGGATCCGGAGCAGCCTGTCTCGCGAGACGAGGTCTCGGAGATAGGAGAAACTCCAGAGGAACGCGCCTTCAGAGAGCGAAGGAATTCCCGACGATGTGATCGCCGACGGACTCAGGAGCAAGCCGAACAAGATGCAAGGCAACGCCGGGAGAATCCGCTCTTCGGGCGCAACCTGAACCCCGACTTCGCCCGAGCTATGAACACGCCAAGCGAAGTCGGAGGCGTACTAGCTCGGATAGCTGATGGACTTCCTCGGACTCCCGACGCCGAAGGATACTGACGACTATTCACTCAGGCGGCCAACCATCTTCTACCGCTCGCTCACCCGCCGAACGACCTACGACACGCCATCAACAGTCGCCGAGACGCGCGAAGCTCTATCAATGCTTCGCGCGAACGGCGGCATGAAAACGAAATTCGCCGTCGGGAGGAGTATGATCGAGATCATGGCTTTCCGACTCAAAGCCAGGCCACCAGGACTGAGTCGGCAACAGCTTCAACTGGCGGTACCACCCGGGGACGGTCGAGGAACCACCATCACCACTCCCCTCCCCGGGATAAACATCGTCCCCGACGACAGGAGGACACGTGCGGAGTATCCGCTCTTACTCCGCGCCTTAGGGCCATCCAATGGCCTCCCAACTTCAAGGTATCCAATGTCGACAAATATGAACCGAAGCAGGATCCAGGGGGTTGGCTAGCCGTCTACACCACCGCTGCTCGGGCTGCCGGGGCATCTGAGGACGTCATGACCGCGTATCTGCCCATTGTCCTTGGGCAAGATGCGCTGCAGTGGCTACGACATCTACCCCGACATTGCATCGACGACTGGGGAGACTTCAGTCGACGTTTCACCGCCAACTTCCAGTCCCTCTCCGACAAGCCAGCGCAACCATGGGACCTCAAATCCATCAAGCGCCGAGGGGACGAGACTCTCCGGTCGTACCTCAAAAGGTTCCAGACCATGAGAAACCGCATCCCCGAGGTCACGGAGGCGGCCATGATCGAGGACTTCTACAGAGGATCCAATGACTCTGTTTTCGTCCGAGCCATACTACAAAAGGCGCCGACTACCTCCGAGGAGCTGTTCCGGGAAGCTGACCTCTACATCACCGCCGACGAGAGGGCCCAGGATCTCATTGGAGGAGCAAAGCCCGCACCGGCAGCACCACGACGTGACGCGAACCAACCGCCCGACAAACGCTGGGAGAAGAGGCCTCGTGAAGAAGTACACGTCGCCGGACCACCCGCCTCTCGCGCCCGAGGAGGACCTCGTGGAGGCGAGCGCACGCTGGACGACATCCTCGACGCCCAGTGCCCGTACCACAAGGACATGCGCCACACTCTTCGTAACTGCCGGGACTTCAAGCACTCCGTCGGGCACGGCCGACCATTCCAACCTCTACCGCCTCCTCCGCCGAGGGGAGGACCAGATGAACCACGACAGCCCCATCAGCAGGAGGAGGGGGGAGGAGGAGCCTTCCCACGCGTTGACAGGGAGGTCAACGTCATCTTCGGCGGACATGGGTCGCAGGAGAACAAAAGACAACAAAAGCTCAACGACCGCCAGATACTGGTGGCGACCACCGGTCCTCCCGCCCCATACCGGTGGTCGGAGCACCCAATCACTTTCACTCGGGAGGATCAATGGCTCAACTTCGACCATCCAGGCAAATACCCGCTCCTCGTCGATCCGGTGATCCGAGAGAGCCGGGTAAAGAAGGTGCTAGTGGATGGGGGGAGCAGCATCAACGTCACTTTCCCCCGGACACTCCAAGGCTTGGGAGTTCACCTCAAAGAGCTCCACGAGTCGGACACTCCTTTCTTCGGCATCGTGCCGACGGAAGGGGAATACCCGCTGGGCCACATCTACATGCCAGTCACCTTCGGAACTCCGGAGAACTACAGAACCGAGTTCCTGAGGTTCGAGGTGGCGAACTTCGACTGCGGGTACAACGCCATCATTGGGAGGCCGGGGCTGGCTAAGTTCATGGCCATTCCACACTATACATACATGATACTGAAGATGCCAGGACCGCAGGGAATCATAACTGTGCGCGCCGACTTCCAAGGCGCCGCAGAATGTTTCCGAGTGGCCATCCAAGCAGCCCTCACCACCAAGCCGTCAACGGTTCCTTCTACACCGGTGAACTCTAAGCCTGAGGAAGACCTCGTTGTACCGGCAAACGAAGCTCAGGCCGCGACCTCTATGCGGCCGACTGAAGAAACCAAGCGGATCAACCTGGGGTTCGCTGATGAGCGCAAGACGGCCATCATCAGCTCCAGTTTGAATGACAAATAGGAAAGCGCGCTCGTCCAGTTCCTGCAAGATAACCGAGACGTATTCGCATGGCAACCTGCGGATATGCCGGGAGTCCCAAGAGAACTGGCCGAGCACAAATTGAAGGTCTATCCCCAGGCAAGGCCGATCCGGCAAAAGCTACGTCGTTTCACGCCCGACAAGAGAGAGGGCATTCGTGCCGAGTTAGCTCGCTTGGTCGCGGCGGGATTTATTAGAGAAGTATTACACCCCGAGTGGCTAGCCAACCCTGTTCTTGTACTCAAAAAGAATAAAGTGGATTGGCGCATGTGCGTCGACTATACTGATCTCAACAAACACTGTCCGAAGGATCCCTTCGGGCTCCCGAGGATAGATCAGGTGGTGGATTCCACCGCTGGGTGTTCTGTGCTGTCTTTCTTAGATTGCTATTCCGGGTATCATCAGATTAGTTTGGCAAAGGAAGACGAGGAGAAAACGGCGTTCATCACTCCGTTTGGTGCTTTCTGTTATACCTCCATGCCGTTCGGCCTCAAAAACGCTGGAGCGACTTATCAGAGAGCCATTCAAACATGCTTAGCCGATCACTGGGGCAAGCGGGTGGAGGCTTACGTAGATGATGTGGTAATCAAAACAGAGAATTCGGAAAACTTCATCGAAGATTTACAGCTAGTTTTCAACAGCCTGAGAAGATATAGATGGAAGCTCAATCCTGAAAAATGTGTTTTCGGGGTACCAGCAGGAAAGTTGCTCGGGTTCATCGTCAGCAACCGGGGAATTGAGGCTAATCCGGATAAGATTGAAGCTATCATGAAGATGGAAGCTCCCCGTTCACAAAAGAAAGTTCAGCGACTCACTGGATGTATGGCAGCTCTGAGCAGATTTATATCCAGGCTGGGAGAAAAAGGTTTGCCATTTTACAAGCTACTCAAGAAGGTGGATAAGTTTCAATGGACTTCAGAAGCACAAGAAGCTCTAGACGCACTGAAGAAATTCTTAACAACACCACCAGTATTGAAACCACCCCGGCGAGCTACGCCGATTCAACCGGCTGAAGATTTGTTGCTGTATATCTCTTGCACGACTCACGTGGTAAGCACCGCGTTGGTAGTCGAGCGAGTAGAAGAGGGACATGCCTATCCAGTACAACATCCTTTTTACTTTATCAGTGAAGTTCTAGGCCCTTCGAAGAAAAAGTATCCTCAGGTTCAGAAGCTAGTATATGCAGTACTTCTAACTGCCCGCAAGCTGCGTCACTACTTTGACGACCACAAAGTCATAGTAGTCACTGGTTTTCCAATAGGGGACATTCTTCGCAACAAGGAAGCCATTGGCCGAATAGCCAAGTGGGCCTGCGAGTTGGGATCCCACGATATCGAGTTCCGACCTCGCACTGCCATCAAAACTCAAGCACTGGTTGACTTCGTATCAGAGTGGACAGAGCAGCAAGTACCAGACAATCCAGAAACTGCAGAAGTATAGCGAATGTATTTCGATGGCTCGCTGAAGCTGCAGGGAGCAGGAGCAGGGATTCTCTTCACTGCACCTGGAGGCGAGCACCTCAAGTACGCTCTCCAGTTGCTATTCCCGGCCTCTAACAATGCAGCCGAGTATGAAGCTTTGATACACGGATTGAACATCGCCATGTCACTGGGCGTCAAGAGATTGATGGTATACGGAGATTCTCTGGTAGTCATCAGCCAGATAAACAAGGAATGGGATTGTTCAAGTGATTCAATGGGAAAATATTGCGCTGCCGTCCGAAAGCTGGAAGATAAATTCGAGATCTGGAGTTTCATCATATAGAAAGAGATCGGAACACGGCGGCCGATGTACTGTCCAAGCTCGGATCCGGTCGGACTCAGGTCCCGCCCGGGGTCTTCGTGCAAGAAATTCTCCAGTCGAGTATCTCAATGGATCAAACAGAAGAATGCAACATCATAGATCAACCCGAGTCAGACTCTGATGACTGGAGACGGCCGATTATTAAGTATGTAAGGAATGAAGAAGAACCAGATGACAAGAACTCGGCAGAGCGCATTGCCAGACAATCAGCTCACTATACACTCATTGGGGAGGTATTGTACAAGAGGGGCGCGTCAGGCGTCCTCATGAAGTGCGTTCTCCCGTCCACCGGAAAGCAACTTCTGGAGGAAGTCCATGCAGGGCAGTGTGGAGTACATGCAGCATCCAGAACACTAGTCGGGAAGGTCTTCAGGTCAGGATTCTATTGGCCGACGGCGAAGAACGATGCAGCCGAGTTAGTTCAAAGATGCGAAGCTTGCCAATACCTGTCAAAGCAACAACACATGCTAGCACAGCAGCTACAGACCATACCAGTAACTTGGCCTTTCGCATGCTGGGGACTGGATATGATTGGACCTTTCAAGAAAGCTCAAGGAGGATATACCCATGTATTGGTGGCGATTGACAAATTCACTAAATGGATAGAGTTCCAGCCCATTGCTTCTTTAACCTCTGCTAAAGCCGTGGAATTCATACAAAGCATAATATTCAGATTCGGGATACCAAACAGTATCATCACTGACTTGGGATCCAACTTCACCAGTTCAGAATTCTTTGACTTCTGTGAGCAAAAGAGCATTCAGATCAGGTACGCATCTGTAGCGCATCCAAGAGCCAACGGGCAGGTTGAGCGAGCCAACGGAATGATATTGGAGGCACTCAGGAAAAGGGTCTTCGATAAGAATGAAAAATTCGCAGGAAAATGGATAAGAGAACTGCCTTATGCCGTTTGGAGCTTGAGAACCCAACCTAGCCGAGCCCTGCATGGAAACACTCCTTTCTTCATGGTCTATGGGTCGGAGGCAGTGCTACCTGCTGATCTCAAGTTTGGGGCGCCAAGATTGATCTTTGAAAGCATAGCAGAAGCCGAGGCCACCAGACTGAAGGATATTGATATACTTGAGGAAGAACGACTGAATGCAGTGATCCAATCAGCACGGTACCAGCAAACTCTAAGACGCTATCACGACAAGGCTGTGCGACAACGCTTCTTTTCGATAGGAGACCTCGTCCTCCGCTGAATTCTAACGGGGGAGGGACGGCACAAGTTATCACCCTTATGGGAAGGGCCTTCCATAGTAGCAGAGGTTACTCGGCCCGGATCGTATCGCCTCACCCAGATGGATGGCACAGAAGTTGGGAACTCCTGGAACATAGAGCACCTCAGAAAGTTTTACCCCTAGCTGTATTTCAAAACAGCTGGGGCGACCATGTATTCTGTAAAATGGAAATACGTCATCAATAAAGAGAGACTTCAAAGATACTCGGCTCGTTTACGACTGACTTGCATTCTTACTTAACTCGGGGTGACCACTATGCCCTACAAACGGAGCAATCGACTTAAGTCGGCAACGACTTAAGGCGGTGCAACATGCTCACGCTTACTTAACTCGGGGTGACCACTATGCCCTACAAACGGAGCAATCGACTTAAATCGGCAACGACTTAAGGCGGTGCAACATGCTCACGCTTACTTAACTCGGGGTGACCACTATGCCCTACAAACGGAGCAATCGACTTAAGTCGGCAACGACTTAAGGCAGTGCAACATGCTCACGCTTACTTAACTCGGGGTGACCACTATGCCCTACAAACGGAGCAATCGACTTAAGTCGGCAACGACTTAAGGCGGTGCAACATGCTCACGCTTACTTAACCCAGGGTGACCACTATACCCTACTAACGGAGCTATCGGCTAAAGTCAGTGGTGGCTTAAGCCGGTGCAGCTTACTCGCGCTTACGCAATTCAGGGGATGACCTCCATGTCCCGCAAACAAACTTCATAATCATCATGCAGCGTTACCACAAACTTGCGAATTAATAAATCCTGATACGATAAGAGAGTGATCATGTCATTCGAATGATAGGCTGATATCCTCTAACGAGTACTTGATCATACTAACCGCGCGCTCATAGCACACAAAATGTTTCTCTATTTTCCAATGTCTTTCTCAGGAACGATTGACGAAGAAGGGCGATTCGAAGAATCGGGGGCAGCATTCACATCGGCTTTTATGTCTTCAGGGACAACCACGCCGGGTCTCCTCATCAAGATTCGTCCCGCCCGAATAGCCTTGTCCATGGCTTTATCGCGCTGCGCTTTGAGAGTAGCAGCAGTCTCTTCGGCAATTTTAGCAGCCAGCTGAGCAGCTTCTAACTCCTGGGCAATGGTTTTCTTGGAAGCTCGGAGTTCTTTGATGGTGGCATCCTTCGCTGATAGCAATCGCCTAAGACTGGTCACTTCATCCACGGATTCTTGCAACCTACAACGCTGATTGTCCAGTTCCTCCATTGTGAAGCGGTGACTCCTCTCTAAGATGGTCAGCGAGTTGTTAGAATCTCGATACAATCTGTCCAGATTGTCGCGAGAAGCAGCAAGGATACGTTTTTCTTCCTACAAGCAAAAATCAACTCCTTCAGAATCCAAGCAAGTAATAAGAGCATAGCAAGACGAGGCACGGTTTTGTAAGTTACCTTTTGAGAGTCAAGCCGAGCATGAAGAGAAGAACTCAGAGCGTTGGCGTCATCCAAAGCAGCGGAGACCTGATTCAGTTCAGTCTGGCTCTGAGAATACTTCTCCTCGAAGTCAGCACACCGTTGAGCCATTTCAGCTTGATCTCGGGAATGTTTTTCCTCAAGAACTGCAATCTGCCGAGTCATTCCTATCAAGAGGTAATCAAACGAAAGGAGGTCAGAAGGTAAAACAATCTACGAATAAAGGCAAGGAAGAAGAAGAAGGGCACTAACCAGCATTAGTTGCCTCCAACTCGGATACACGACGATGAAGCGACTCCGGATTCCAACGCTCAAGAGATGAAGCCACTTCTGGGATGGAAGCACCCTGCGATCTCAGCTGGCTGGCCATCCCATCCACCAAAGCCTAATGAGAAGAGCGGATGAACATAATGACAAAAATTCATGCAACGTAAAGATCAAGCTAAAGTACAGCACAGTACCTGGAGATTGGAAAAGAACGAAGGGATCCCCAAGTCAGGAGAAATCAGCTGATAACCAGGTGCCAGACCACCACCCGAAGCAGTTTGCAACAGACCAGCAGGAACGAGCTCAGTACATTCAACAGAGCCTAATGCCAGACCAGCGGGGATGATGCCCTCTAAAGCGACTCCCTGATCCAGAGTTTGGGCCACCACCATACCGCCAGAGTGTGGAGGTGAACCCGCATGAACATCCATGGAAGTGCAGGAAGGAGACCTTGCTCGGACACCCTCGGGGGCTGGGTCACAGTTGGCACTGCCCACTTGAGCCGGATCATCCCCGGCAACACCCTCGGGGGCTGGGCAGTGGCTTATACTCTTCACCCGAGCTAAGTCTTCCCCGACGACATCCTCGGGGGCTGGGCACGTGTCAGCACTATTCAAGGGGTCCAAGCTCTCTGCCGTAACCACTTCTAAGGTTGACGGGCCTTCAGCTACTTCCATGGGACCAGAACAATCCAAGTCAGCATCCCGACCCTCGAGATCGTGCTCTAAGGTCGACGAGGCACGGGATGACCTCAATCCAGCATCTGGCACGGCAGCACAAGTCTCTGTTGCGTCATCATCCACAGGTTCTGATAGCAAGTCCTCTGGGACCATATCCTCTAGAGTTTGATCAAAGTTGGCCATGGACAGTTCTTGCAGACCAATAAGGGCAGACAAAGCAGGAGAAGGAACTCCACTACTTCCACCGCTGGCGATGAACTGCCGACTGTTTTTCCGAGTTAAAGGAGCTTCATCTTCTTCCCCTTCATCCTCCACAGCGGCGACGCAAGCAGCACTCCCATTGGGATCAGCAACAGTTTGGGCACACCCATTGGGATCAGTGTCAGTAAGACCAGTTGTAGGCACTTCTTCAGCAGCAGGAGCTAAGGTACCGGTGTCCTCATCAAAACTGGATACTCGCCGGAGGCGTCTTCTCTTCTTCTTTTGCTCATCAGCAGAAGGCTCGGGCTGACTGGTTCGGCTAGGGCGTCTCGGGCAAGTACTGACAGGTTTCGGGACATCCAAAGTTGTATCAACCTCTGGAAGGGGCACCACTGCCAACGTACCATCAGGAGCAGCATCGGACGAATCCTCAGCTAACAGATCAAGCATGCCATTTATGTCTGCATCACTAGGGTTCAGAGGCACTTCAAAATAAACCTGTCGTTCATCATCAGGAATCGCCCCGAGCGAAGCAACCAAAGTACTGACTTCTTCAGCAGAGGGTCGCACTCTAAGGCCCAAATTGCTATCAGTCACAGGCGGATTTGACACAAAAAGGGTGAAAGCTTTGGGAGGACGTAGGTTCCAAGCCGAGTATGCCACTAGAGCACCAACATTTGAAACTTTACCCCTGAGGATCATTTCAAGTCGGCTTACCAAGTCAACAGAAGGAATTCTCCTATTGGTAACCCGAGTTGAGTCGGCCAGCCCTCGATACATATATGCCGGATAGGCCCTGTCTTTCAGTGGCTGAATGTTCTTGAAAACAAAATCAGTGACCACAGCTTCGGCAGTCAGACCTCTCTCTTTCAGTAATCCGACTTCAGTAAGCAACACGCCTGCCTCGGCCACTTCCTGATCTGTGGGAGACTCAGTCCAACTCGGAGTGCGAACGTCTGGCTGTCTTCCTGACCGGGAGGGGAGAGAATTTCCATAATTATCAACTATAAACCACTCCAGACGCCACCCTTTAATGCTATCTTTGAGGGGAATCTCAAGGTACTCGGTCTTCCGCCCACGGCGCATCTCCAAACTGGCACCTCCGACCAGCTGATGTTGCCCCCCGGCCATCCCAGGGCGACAATGATACATATACTTTCATAAACTGAAATGCGGCAGCACACCGAGGAAGGCTTCGCATAGGTGAACGAAAATGGAGATTTGGAGAATGGAATTAGGGTTCAAATGGGTCAAGTTGATATGATAGAAGTCAAGGAGGCCACGGAAAAAAGGAGAGATGGGAAGGCCGAGGCCGCGGAGAAGAAAAGGAGCGTAAACTACAGACTCGTGGGTATCCTCTGTTGGGACAGTTGTCCCGTGGCAAATCCGCCAAGAACAGAGCTCCCGCGGAGGAAGAACCCCGATGGAGACGAGGCGGAGAAGTTCAACTTCGGAAATAACGGACATATGGTTACCTGCGAAGGGTAACTGACTGTTGGGGTTGATTGCGGGGATCACCGCAGCAGACGAGTTCGCAGTTTTCCTCTTGGGCGCCATCTTGCTTCTCACTGGTGAACAGAGTAGGAGGCGAGTGGCAGAGAAGATTCAGATGCGGAAATGCAAGAATTAGGGCACGGAAAGCAAAGGTGGCTAAAAGCGAAACTCTTATGGGATATTCTTGAGCCAGATACCGCTTCAAAAAGTGCCCAGTCATCACCCGGCAGTTATTTCTGAAACCTCAGCATGCCACGTGGACATCTGGCAGTTATTTCCGAAAAAGCCGACGTGCCACTTCATCACTCAGTTATTATCCTCAAAATAACTCGCGTGGCCGGCTATTGCTCAGCGTTGCCTCTAAAACGCTGACCCCGTATTCAATCGCTCGGCATTACTTCTAAAATGCCGACGCCGACCTTCAATCACTCGGCGTTGCCTCCCAAACGCTGATCTCGTATTCTATCGCTCGGCATTACTTCTAAAATGCCGACGCCGACCTTCTATCACTCGGCGTTGCCTCTAAAACGCTGACCTCGTATTCAATCGCTCGGCATTACTTCTAAAATGCCGACGCCGACCTTCAGTCACTTGGCGTTGCCTCTAAAACGCTGGTCTCGTGTTCTATCGCTCGGCATTACTTCTAAAATGCCGACGCCGACCTTCTATCACTCGGCGTTGCCTCTAAAACGCTGACCTCGTATTCAATCGCTCGGCATTACTTCTAAAATACCGACGCCGACCTTCAGTCACTCGGCGTGGCCTCTAAAACGCCGATCTCGTGTTCCATCGCTCGACGTTACTTCTAAAACGCCGACGCCGACCTTCGCTGACTTGGCGTTGCCTCTAAAACGCTGGTCTCGTGTTCTATCGCTCGGCATTACTTCTAAAATGCCGACGCCGACCTTCAGTCACTCGGCATGGCCTCTAAAACGCCGATCGCGTGTTCAATCACTCGGCGTCGCTTCTAAAATGCTGATGTCGACCTTCACTAACTCAGCGTTGCCTCTAAAACGCCGGTCTCGTGTTCGATTGCCCGATGTTACTTCTAAAACGCTGACGTCAACCTTCAATCGCTCGGCGTTGCTTCTAAAACACCGACACCGACTACAATATTACTCGGCAGCTACTTCTGGAAGCGTCAATGTGATGCGCAAGTTATTCATCTACTATATCAAAAAAAAATCAGTTCGACAAACAGAGAAAGCGAGTCATCGAGAAGGGGCCAACGACAGTTCTTCATTAAGGGGAAGTTAATAAGTTTACAAACCAACTCTTCGCGAGTTGGTGCCTCCCTACTTCTACTCTACATTACTACTACTACTAAAACTACACTATACTACTCTACATTACTACTACATTATTCTAACTACACTATACTAATATCTAAAGACCAGTGGCGTTTAGCCACTGGCCTTGCTGCTGCTGCCCTTGCCGCCGCCGCCCCTGGTGCTGCCTTTGCTGCTGCCGCCTCTGGTGCTCCCCGTGCTGCTGCCGCCTCTGGTGCTGCCCTTGCCGCCACTGCCCCCGCCGCCGTTGCTGCCGTCACCGTCGCCATCGCCACCGTCGTCGCCATCGTCGTCGTCGTCATCTTCATCCTCGCCGCCGTCCGAGTCCTCCTCGTCCGAGGAGAACTCGGACTCATCCGAGCCCTCGAGCCCGGAGCGCTCGACGGCCCGGATGTACGTCCAGACCTCCGCGGCAATCCCCTGGGAGTCGTCTGAATCATCAGACGACGCTGGGGGAGAGACGGGAGCCGGGGATCCCTCGGACTCGGAGGAGAACTCCTCCTCCGAGTATTCCGAGTCACCGAAATCCTCCGACGGAGGAGTCGGCTCGCGCTTGCGCTTAGTACCCTTGCCCATGGTGGAAGCAGACAGAGGGGAGAAGAAGGACGCAGTAAAGAACAGCGAAGAGATGTGAAAAAACCAGAGGAGCAAGGGCGTTATTTATAGAAAGGAAAGGCAACCGCTCACTTCCAACCGCGGTCACTGAACAGTCGCAAAGCATTCAATAAGCACTCCCACCCATCTGAAGACACGTAAGACGGCAGACGCCGTTTCATGCAACACTACACCCATTGGGACTCCAGTCAACAGCGCAAAGGATATGATTACACTAGCCGTCCCATCACATTACTACTCAGAAGCAGCCGGCTAAAACACTCAGCGTACCAAGCCGTCCCTTGCCCACACCCATTGGGGGGGACGCCCAGGAATTATCAGTATATTTTCCAAAACGGTCACATCCGTGCAGGGCACGCAGTAAATACCTCAAGACAAAAATGAGATATCAGTAAGGATCAGAGGAAAGCCAAATATAGCCAGCAAAGTACAAGATATGGCCGACAGAAGCGATGTGAAGACTAGACAGAGAACGTCCATCAAACGTCCAATCAAGTCGCAGAAGCAAATAAATTGCATTACCTAGCAAGATATGGATGGATTGCAAACTCGGCTGCTAAAGACAAAATATATGCTGACCTCTGCAGCAAAATTTTGATGACATAATGCTGACCTCCAAAGCATAATGTGAATAGCTTCGTGCCAGTTTTTACAAGCAAAAGGAAGACCTTCGAATGGATTATCCTTAAAAAATCCATTTGAAGGTCGGGGGCTACACCCATTGGGTGCACCTCCGGTGCACCCCATGGATTATCATTCTAAACCGATATAGTGCCGACTTCTAAGGCGTGGGACAAGATTGAAAAGACCAATCCTCAACCGAGGTACAGGAGCGCACATGGAGATAATTTCTGGGGAAGACCTTCGAGTAGATTACCTTCTAAAATCTACTCAAAGGTCGGGGGCTACACCCATTGGGTGCACCTTCGATGCACCCAATGAAGTTCAGAATCCTACGAGTCAAAATGCCGACCTCTAAGGCACAAGCGCAGAACTAAACTTCGGTCGAACGAGTGATCGGAGCAAGAGAAGACAGCAGGAAGTCATTTTCTTGGACCTTGGATCTTTGGGTTGATTACCTCTAAATCAACCCAAAGATCGGGGGCTTGTGGGGGATAGATATCCCCCGGGTCCACTAAAGAAATAAAAGATCTCCCGAAAGGCCCAAGGGCCCAATAAATCGTAAGATCGTTCTTTCGTGGGCCTGGGGAAAAACGATCAACAAAGCAGAGAAGACGTAAGGCTGGATTGGAGCAAACCCGGACGGCCCACAACGACGAACAAGTAAATCCCAACGGAGACCCGACTTTCCCGCGCTGAAGCCCCCATGCAATGGAGCCATGCGAGGATAAGTCGGCGAGGGTTACATAGGGATACACTCAAGAGATTCACTACCTTTCAGCTACTTGTTGTTATCATATCCACGTGTACTGCCCCACGGTCGAGTATATAAGGCCTAGGGGGCACCCCTTCAGAAGGATCGACCCTATTTTTGACCAAGCCACTTACGTAAACTCTCTGTGCCTTCAATCCAGAGAGCCTTCTTGTAACCGCACTCGAATACTCACCAGGACGTAGGGTGTTACGCATCTCTAAGCGGCCCGAACCTGCAAATCTTGTCCACTGTCCCTCGTGCAATCAGGCACGAACCATTCTGCTACAGTCGTTGACACCGTCCTACTCCTAAAAACACCTTGAGGGGTAACCCCGGGTGTGCGGTCGGACCCAAAACACCGACAACTACTGCTACTGCTACTGCTACTGCTATTGCTACTACTACAACAACAACAAGAACAACTACTACTACTACTACTACTACTACTACTACTACTACTACTACTACTACTACTACTACTACTACTACTACTACTACTACTACTACTACTACTACTGCTACTCCTACTCCTACTACTGCTACTGCTACTACTGCTACTGATACTACTACTGCTACTCCTACTACTGCTACTGCTACTACTGCTATGCTACTACTCCTACTGCTGCTACTACTACTGCTGCTGCTACTACTGCTGCTACTACTACTGCTGCTGCTGCTGCTGCTACTACTACTACTACTACTACTACTACTGCTGCTGCTGCTGCTACTACTGCTACTACTGCTACTACTGCTATTACTGCTACTGCTGCTACTGCTACTGCTACTACTATTGCTACTACTACTACTACTACTGCTGCTGCTGCTGCTGCTCTTACTACTGCTAATACTACTACTACTGCTACTGCTCCTACTACTGCTACGACTGCTACTACTGCTACTGCTCCTACTACTGCTGTTGCTGCTACTGCTACTTTACTGCTACTGCTACTGCTACTACTGCTCCTCCTACTACTAATGCTGCTACTGCTGCTACTCCTGCTGCTCCTACTACTGCTGCTACTACTGCTGGTACTGCTGCTGCTCCTACTACTACTACTGCTACTACTGCTACTGCTCCTACTACTGCTACTGCTACTTCTACTACTACTACTACTACTACTGCTCCTACTACTACTACTGCTGCTACTGCTGCTACTCCTCCTGCTGCTGCTACTGCTGATACTGCTGCTGGTACTCCTCCTCCTCCTACTACTACTGCTGCTCCTCCTCCTCCTACTACCACTGCTACTACTGCTGCTGCTGCTACTACTACTACTACTACTACTACTACTACTACTACTGCTGCTAGTACTACTGCTACTACTGCTACTGCTACTGCTGCTACTGCTGCTACAGCTACTACTGCTGCTACTGCTACTGCTGCTACTACTGCTACTGCTGCTACTGCTACTCCTGCTACTGCTGCTACTACTGCTATTGCTGCAACTGCTGCTACTGCTACTCCTACTACTACTGCTACTACTGCTACTGCTGCTACTGCTGCTGGTACTGCTACTCCTGCTACTCTTGCTACTGCTACTATTACTACTACTACTGCTACTCCTGCTACTGCTACTACTGCTGCTACTCCTACTACTCCTACTGCTACTACTACTGCTACTGCTACTTCTAGTGCTACTACTACTACTACTACTGCTGCTGCTGCTGCTGCTGCTCCTGCAGTCCTCCTACTGCTCCTACTACTGCTACTGCTACTGCTATCGCTACTGCTACTACTACTACTACTACTGCTGCTGCTGCTGCTGCTGCTACTACTACTACTACTTCTACTACTACTACTACTACTACTACTACTACTACTACTACTACTACTACTACTGCTCCTCCTGCTGCTCCTGCTGCTCCTGCTCCTACTGCTCCTGCTCCTGGTACTGCTACTGCTACTGCTACTGCTACTGCTACTACTACTACTACTACTACTACTACTACTACTACTACTGCTGCTACTGCTGCTACTGCTCCTCCTCCTGCTACTACTGCTCCTACTGCTACTGCTACTACTGCTACTGCTACTCCTATTGCTACTGCTACTGCTACTACTACTGCTACTCCTGCTACTGCTACTGCTACTACTGCTACTGCTCCTCCTACTGCTACTGCTACTGCTACTACTGCTACTGCTACTACTACTACTACTACTACCACTACTCCTACTACTCCTACTACTCCTACTACTCCTACTGCTACTGCTACTGCTGCTGCTACTGCTACTACTACTACTACTACTACTACTACTACTACTACTACTACTACTACTACTACTACTACTACTACTACTACTACTACTACTACTACTACTGCTGCTGCTGCTGCTGCTGCTCCTACTGCTCCTACTGCTCCTACTGCTACTACTGCTACTGCTACTCCTATTGCTACTGCTACTGCTACTACTGCTACTACTACTGCTACTCCTGCTACTGCTACTGCTACTACTGCTACTGCTCCTCCTACTGGTACTGCTACTGCTACTACTGCTACTGCTACTGCTACTACTACTAGTACTACTACTACTACTACTACTACTACTACTGCTCCTACTGCTACTACTGCTACTACTGCTACTGCTACTACTGCTACTACTACTGCTACTCCTGCTACTGCTACTGCTACTACTGCTACTGCTCCTCCTACTGGTACTGGTACTGCTACTACTGCTACTGCTACTGCTACTACTACTACTACTACTACTACTACTACTACTACTACTACTACTACTCCTGCTCCTGCTGCTGCTCGTGCTACTGCTCCTGCTACTGCTACTGCTTGATGCGTCACGATGCCCGATCTTCACGACGTAGGATCAATCTTCAGATAACTAGCTTCAAAGAAGCCAAGATAACTTGCTGCAAGCAGCGATAACTAGTGCAACCTGACAAATAAAACTCGAAGCCAACCACCGTCTTTAACCGGTAGCCTGAATCGAGGATTCGCCCAACCACACTCTCAAAGAACCAACCAACACAGCCTACAATCAATCGAGGAGACCTCGAAGGGAGTAGGAGCACCAATTGGGAGCGGATGAAGCCGCCGCTTCTGCAATCCCGCGAAGGAATTCACAAGAGCAAAGAGGTAGAGATCACTCTCAATATTTGTTAGCACACAGCTGAACAAAGGGGTTTTGTTTTAGATTATCATAAGCTGCCTTACATCATAGACATAGGGGGGTATTTATACTAGTAACAACCAGCCTGTCACACCCGGTTTTAGAAGGCAAACCGAATGCGAACCATGTACGTGCCAGGATCAGTTATTCACGTACACAGCAGTTACATAATATGGACATCATCACACAGTGCTCAAAATAGTATTAAAAGGGAATAATAGTTGATTACATCATACGTCTGAGACGTCCATATAGTTCTTACAATAAATCAAAGTGCGGAAAAGAAACGTAGATAAACGCGGCCTTCACAGGCAGCCGACTGGGGGTTGCCGCTAACCCACACCTAGAACTCGTCGTAGTCTTGGAACTCCTGGAAGTCTCCTTCCACAGCTTCATCTTCGCCTGAGCAGTGGTTGCAATGCTGACAACCTGGGGGGGGTTTGGTGTGTAGAGCAAGAGTGAGTACACATCAACATACTCAGCAAGTATCCTATTTGGCTGTAGTGGACTAGCTTTATGTGGGGATAAGTCAAGCAGTTGCTTTTAGTTGGTCAGATTATTATTTACTAATAGAAAAAGCCAAGTTTTAGCATTAACCCAAGTTATTAGCCCAATGTACCCTTTCCAAGCGGAAAGAATACCACTTACCAGCACCATAGTCATAACCAGAACCATCGATCTCATAGCCACCTGTACCACAATGTCTCTGATCAAGTACCACTAATCACTGGAGCTCCCTTGGCCGCTCATAACCGTGAGCACGGCTGATATATCAGTTTTTTTCAAACACTCTGCAGAGGTTGTGCACTTTACCCACAAGCCGTGATTCCCTCTTGCCTCGGGCCGATCAAACCCTTAAACACTACCAAGGTGAATAGGCAGGGTTTCACTACGTAGCCTTTACAAAGATTCCCCGGGGCTGTAGCTGTGACGGAACCTCCCAAGTAATTAGGCCCACCTACAGTTGTCCTCGTCCAACGGACATCAGACAACCCTGTAGATGCCCCTGAACTACTTGACAAGTTCGGTATCTTTCCTTACCTCACCAGGAACGTCTCACCCATCTTGTAGATATTACAGAACATCGGAGATAAAGAAATGCGGAAGCGAATTACATAATCTTACATTTATTTCCAAAGCAAGCTTGAGTTAGGTTATTACAGACCAGTCCAAAAGTGAGTGCATAGAAGTAATATTATACAAACCAGGGAGGCACAAACTCCTCCCGAGAAGGTAAAAGCAAAAGATCTTAAGTGGAGGACCGAGTCCTCCCGCACTTCAGTCTTGATTTTCTTCTTTTGGAACCACCTTGGCACAGAAGCAGCAAAAGTCTGCTACTTCCTCACCTAAAAACAACGAAGGGATAAACCCTGAGTATGGAATACTCAGCAAGTCTTACCCGACTAAGAAAAGACTCTCAAGGGTATGCTGGTTATATGGGAGTCAAGGTAAGGCTTTTCAATATTCAAAGACTCTGTTTTGCAGAAATGCTTACTAAAGTGGATCCTTAAAAATCCAGTTTTAATTTGTCAAGTTAAGTAAAATTACCTGCACTAGAGTTCTTTCTACCCTAGTTCAATCACTGGTCCTGCACTAGCCAATTTCTTACAAAAGCCCATTGTCTTTAGTGGAATGCTACGTGTAGGGCAGTGACCAAGTCTTCATAACCGCGAAGGTACGGCGATCCGAATCGATTATACTCAGCTGAGGATCTCCAATCACACGACATATGTAGCACTTAACCCTTGCATATGTCAACCCGCCACCAGGGTTCTTAAGACCGGATCAGGTTCACGCAGACCGAGAGCACAGATACACCACCGTCCAGCCTCTTGCCACGGAGGGTACACGCTACTCTCGCCACCGCTCCACGCCCATCTCGTGTTGTCTTATTCCGGCCTTAGTCTGCCCGAGGCAAGGCTTACCCATGACGAGGCATGTGACCAGTTAAAGGGTCCTCGATCATCAAGCCTACATCGAGACGGTCCTTAATCGACTCAGACGGAGACACTACACCGAGACTCTCTTCTCGTGCAAGTCACCCGCCCGGTCTCAGCTTAATCATTTCAAACCCAAAGTTGGTACCTGCCAGAGGTACATCTTTTCCGATGTTGAACCTATCAAGGCCTTTGATAGATCCATCATCAAGTTTTATTTTCGAAAAACATCCCACCCAATTTTGCCACATCATATTTTGTAAAAACAAAACCTTTTGTTTTTCTAAAGCAAAGCTAAGCATCAAAAAGCTTTTGTAAAACAGGTGATCAAGGAAGGTAGTCAAATTCAAGGAAGGTAATGCAGGAATGGTTTTATCAAGCAACTCCTATCACCTAATGCAGCAATCAAGTGAGAAAGATTTTGAAATAGCAAGGGAGGTGGCAAATGCACCGGGGCTTGCCTTCGTTTACAGGTGATTCAGGCTCGGATCCACAAATGTCGAAGTAGAAACTATTCCCGGCCTGAGTGTCCAAAGGTGGTTGCACTTGCTCTTCAGTTACTTCTACCTCTTCTTCTCGTTCTAATCATAACCATACATATGTATAAGAATGGATGCCATGGGATGCTCATGAGGATGCAAAGACAACATAAACTTATTATTTATGTCTTGAATACAACTTGCCTTCACGGAGTTCCGGGAACTTAGGGTTTCCGGAGTCGGTAAAGGAGTTCATAGGGCAGGGGGGGTGTTTTGGGGTTTGGTGATCAAACAAGGTCCAAATCAATTCAAACTTTACCCAAGGCTTCTCAATATTAAATAACACTCATATAAAAATTTTGGGCATTTTAGGACTTACCAATTATTTTCTAAAAATCTATAACCAAGACTTTTAACTACTTTAAATACCCTAAAATTTCTTACTTTCACTAAAAATCACCAACTTATTTTTATTAAATACTATGGAAAATAACAAACCTAGGAAAATTAGTTTCACAATTTTAGCATTTTTCTACATTTTTCTACACATTTTTAAAGTTCTGCTGAAAAAGAAAAAGGAAAAAGAGGAGCAGTACTGGGCCGATTCAGGTCTAGCCGGCCCAAGCCCGAGCGGATTCGCGCGCGCGCCCGCGCCCGCGAGGCGACTTTGCGCAGAGGCCCTCGGCTTAACGGCTAAACAGAAATAGGTCCGTTTACTATTGTTTTAAGTCACTGACAGTTCACGAAAAGGTCCCCGGGTTCTTGTCAATTCACAACTCGCAGTCCCCGACGGCGTTCAAGCACGGCCGCGCTCCGGCGAGCAACTACGCCGGCCGATTGAGGCTAAGACTGGTGCTAATCTTCGGCTGAGCCCAAATTCGAGTTCCTATGAACGTTTTCCCCAACTAAATTACACTATCGGTGGACTAGGGAGCTCCGGCCACGGTGGCCGTAAGCACAACGGCAACATGATCGTGTTCCCGGCGATGGGCGCCGGTCTAGTTCAATTAAAGGGGGTCGGGGAGCATCACAGAGGCATGAGAATGCTCAAACGAGGAAGAAAAGGGCGGGCACTGACCGGAGTTGGGCTGGCGACGGTGAGTTCACTTCTACGGCGGCGGAGAACCGATTTGGGGGAAGTGCAAAATTCAGGCGAGCTGGTGGACAATCGAGTGTGGGAGCGGGTGCGATAGCTAGTAAAATACATAGCGAAGCCGAGGGGGGCTCAATTTATAGACTCCGAGAGCGGTGGCTCTCAATTTGACCGCGATGCGTTGGCGGTCGGAGGGGAGGAAGAAGCTTGGCGCGCGGTTACGTGGCCTACGGCGTGGCAAACTCCTTAACGCTGATGGGATGGCTCAAACGAATTACGGTGACACGGTAGACAAGCTTGGCCACGCGGCGGAGGACCGTCGACCGGAGATGGGGAAGAAATGCGATCTGAGGGTGCGCTGGCAAGCCTACGGCGGTCTCCGGTGAGGGCACGATTGCCGCTTAACCCAAGCGCGCCACCGAGGTAACTTTTGCCACGATACCCCGTCACTTTACCACGGCCAACGACGACCGGTCACGCCGCGATGGCGTTCTTATCGCCGGCGGAGATGTCCAGATCCATAACGCGATAGTAACTGATGACGATGAACAGTGCCTCTGATCCAATACACAACTTGACTGACAGACCAACTTAGAGCCCATTTTTCTCTCAATTTTCCATAGTGACACAGGTTAAGCTCTGCAGCAAACTTGTAGAGTATGGTACCCACTACAAACTTGCTATGGCAATCATAGGTATATTTACACAGGATCATGCTCAAAACCCAGCTTGAAGTCGAGGTCAGTTCACTGCTAGTCTGAAAATTCAGACATAACAGCCTGACAGCCCAACTTTAGGCTTGGTTTTCTCCAAATTCTTCTTAACAACTAAGCTTACAACCTTAAGCAAAGTTGTTCTCCTATAATTGGTCTTCAACTTTGATGTGGTGACCTAGGGCAAAAACCCTATGCTTTGTAAGTTACAAAGCCCCAAAGTTGAGCCCATTCACTGATTTTCAGACTTAGAGCAAAACTCAAATGAGGTCCATTTTGCATTTAAGTCCAAAACTTTGGGTTTTGCTTTCAAGTCCACATTTTTGTGAACCAAAGGACTTAAGAAACCTATTTGGCTTGGTTTTTGCACTTTAGCCCAAAAGTGGGCTAATTTTGCACATAAGCCCCTAGGGTTTGGTTTAGGGTTTTCCAGGGTTCCAATTAGGGTTTCTGGCATCCCAGGGGTATAAATGTGATTCAACTTAGTGTTTAGGGATGTTTTATGACTTTTCTCACAAGCCCTAAAGTTTTTCTCAACTTGGGTTAAGTTTTACCCCTTTAACCACTAGTTAGGGTTAAGTTCTTTAACCAGGGTCCTAATTTGTAAAACTTTAAAACAATACAACTTGTTTGAAATTTTTGCCTAGTGAATGCACTCTAGGTGTATCAAACATATGCAATGCCAATGCTTATGATGCCATGCTCAAGTTTTAGTTATAGTAACACCAGGGGTGTTACATCCTTCCCCCCATAAAAGAATCTCGTCCCGAGATTAAAAATCCTAAGGTAAGTAATGGTAAAGGAAACGCATCACATTTTTATTTCCTTATTTTTGGTACAAGACAGGGGTGATATGGGGGTTACTTCTTTATTACAACCGTTATACAGACTTTACAATTTACATGAGGCTAGAAAGCCTGGGAAATTCTTATCTAAAAAGTCTTGGGTTTCCCATGTAGCCTCATCTTCCAAATGTTGGTTCCACTGTATCTTGTAGAACTTGAGAGTCTTTCTTCGGGTGGTCCTATCCTTTTGATCCAGAACTCGAATAGGATGCTCCGAGTAGGTTAAATCTGGTTCCAGGACAACATCAGTTATTTCAATGGTTCGATCAGGAACCCGAAGACACTTCTTTAGTTGTGACACGTGGAACACATTGTGCATAGCAGACAAGGTTTCGGGGAGTTGGAGTCGATACGCCACTGGCCCATATCTTTCCAAAATAAGAAAAGGACCAATATATCGTGGTGCAAGTTTTCCTTTAACTCCAAAACGTGATACGCCCTTCATTGGTGAGACCTTCAAGTAGACATAGTCCCCTTCAAGAAAATATAAGGGCATTCGCCGTTTGTCTGCATAACTCTTTTGCCGTGCTTGAGCTTTCTTCATATTATGGATAATTCTCTGAACCTTTTCTTCAACCTCTTTCACCATATCAGGTCTAAAGAAGTATCTTTCTCCAGGTTCAGACCAATTTAACGGAGTTCGACACCGACGTCCATATAAAGCTTCAAAAGGTGCCATCTTGATACTTTCTTGATAACTGTTATTGTATGAAAACTCCGCTAGGGGTAAACATTCATCCCATTTTGGTGAAAAGTCCAGGACACATGCCCGTAGCATATCTTCAAGTATTTGGTTCACTCTCTCAGTCTGTCCACTGGTTTGAGGATGATAGGCCGAACTGTGGAGTAATTTGGTACCCAGGGATTTATGAAGTTCTTCCCAAAACTTGGATACGAATTGAGGTCCACGATCCGACACTATGGTCTTTGGAACACCATGCAAACTGAGAATACGGGCAATGTATAACTCCGCAAGGGTAATGACGGGATATTTAACTTTGACAGGGAGGAAATGGGCAATCTTTGTGAGTCGATCAATAATAACCCATATAGAATCATACCCTTTTGCGGTTCTGGGCAATCCCACAACAAAGTCCATACTAATGTCTTCCCATTTCCATGTTGGGATTGGCAAAGATTGCAATGGACCAGCAGTTTTCATGTGTATGGCCTTGACACGTCTGCAAGTGTCACACTTCGCCACATAGCGTGCAATCTCAATCTTCATTTTTGTCCACCAGTAATGTTGCTTTAAATCTTGGTACATCTTAGTGCTTCCGGGATGAATAGAATAGCGACTAAGATGTGCTTCATCCAGAATTTGCTGGCGGAGCTCTTCGTTCTTTGGCACAACTATGCGGTTTTTAAACCATATCACACCTTGATCGTCTTCTTTGAAACACTTGGCTGTTCCAGCCCTTATCTTTTCTCGTATGTGCTTCATACCCAGATTATCCCTTTGAGCATCAATTATTCTTTGCAAAATGATTGACTCAAGCCTTAACTGATTTAAAGTCCCTTGTTGGATGATCCCCAGGTTTAGCTTTTCCATTTCCTGACACAAAGTGTTCTCGAAGATCTTCGCCATAAGACAGTGGCAGGAAGTCTTACGACTCAATGCATCTGCCACCACATTGGCCTTGCCTGGGTGATAATGGATCTCCAGTTCATAGTCTTTAATGAGCTCAAGCCATCGTCTTTGCCTCATATTTAACTCTGACTGGGTGAAGATGTACTTCAAACTTTTATGATCTGTATATATATGACAGATATTACCCAGCAGATAGTGACGCCAAATCTTTAGGGCATGAACCACAGCAGCTAGCTCCAGATCATGAGTTGGATAGTGCTCCTCATGCCGGCGCAACTGCCTTGAAGCATACGCAATCACTCGGCCCTCTTGCATCAGTACACAGCCGAGCCCACTGCCAGATGCATCACAATATATGTCAAAAGGTTTAGTGATGTCCGGTTGAGCTAATACCGGAGCAGTGGTCAATAATGTCTTCAGTTGCTCAAAGGCTTCATTGCACTTAGAAGACCAATTGAACTTGATGTCATTTTTCAACAAACTTGTGATTGGTTTCACAAGCTTAGAGAAATCTGGTATGAATCTGCGATAATACCCAGCTAGTCCAAGAAAACTCCGGACTTGGTGAACAGTTGTTGGGGGTTTCCATTCCAGAATATCTTTGACCTTGCTAGGATCTACCGCAATTCCTTTAGCTGATAACACGTGCCCCAAAAATTGAATTTCTTCCAGCCAGAACACGCACTTGCTGAACTTGGCATATAGCTGATGTTCCCTGAGGCGCGTCAATACAATCCGTAGATGCTGAGCATGGTCTTCTTCATTCTTGGAATATATCAAGATATCGTCGATGAAGACTACCACGAACTTGTCCAACTCGGGCATGAACACCGAGTTCATCAAATAAGTGAAATGGGCAGGAGCATTTGTGAGCCCGAAAGACATTACCAAGTATTCAAACAATCCATATCGCGTAGTAAACACGGTCTTCGGTATATCCTCGGGCCGAATACGGATTTGATGATAGCCCGACCTGAGATCAATTTTGGAAAATACCCTCGCCCCAGTCAGTTGATCAAATAAGATGTCGATCCTTGGAAGATGGTACTTATTCTTGATAGTGACCTCATTTAGGGGCCGATAATCCACGCACATTCTCAAGGTTTGATCCTTCTTCTTAACAAAAATGGCGGGACAACCCCACGGGGACGAGCTTGGCCGGATGAATCCTTTATTCAGTAGATCTTGCAATTGAGTCTTCTGTTCCGCCAATTCATTAGGGGGCATACGGTACGATCTTCGGGAGATGGGAGCCGTACCGGGCTTTAGCTCAATTACGAATTCTACATCTCTTTCAGGGGGCAATCCAGGCAAATCTTCCGGAAATACATCTGGAAACTCACATACTACCGGAATGTTCTTGATCTCCGGTACAATGGCTTCATAGACTCTACCAGAAGCTTTGGCTGGATTGGTTGCGGGGAGAGTCAAGAAAATCTCTTCTTGGTTATAGCTCAACCTGACGGTTCTGAGTTCAGTGTTGAGAATTGCTTTGTATTGGGTTAACCAATTCATTCCCAAAATTACATCTATATCCTGGCCCTTTAGAACAATCATGTTAGCAGGAAAGTTCCGTCCGGCCATAGTTACTGGCACTCCATAGGCCACTTCTTTAGTAAAAATATGTCCCCCAGGTGAATGAATTTTAAATCCCTCTTTTGATTCATGACATGCAATATGATGTTGCTCCACAAATGTCTTGCTAATGAAGGTATGCGAAGCACCAGAATCAAAAAGAATAATTGCTGGGTGACTGGCCACAGGAAACGTACCCATCATCATCGGTTCTCCTTCCGGTGTAGTAGCCACTTGAGTGTAATATACACGCCCCGTTTTCCTTGTATTCTTCCCCATAGCATTTCCTTTGTAGCCGATCATTCAGTCCCCGCATAAAGCAGTTCTTCTTCTTTAAATCCGTGTTCACCTGGTCAATAGCATATTGCGACAGGTGATTGAATTTGTTGAGATATTGAGTAATGGTATCTTCACCTTGTTGTAACTTCATAAACTCCTCTTGCTTCATATGCAGCACTCCCTCAGGGATGTAGTGTTCACGGAAAGCTGCTTTAAACTCATTCCAGGTGACTTGATGATTATCAGGTTGAATAGCCATAAAATTTCCCCACCAGGTACTGGCAGGACCACAGAGTTGTTGTGTAGCAAACAACGGCTTCTGCGTCTCTGAGCATCGGAGAAGACCAAACTTTTGCTCGATAACCCGTATCCATTCGTCAGCTTCTAAGGGATCTTCTGCCTTGACGAATAAAGGTGGACGAGTTTCCGAGAAATCCAGATAAGTGGTCTCACGGGGACCCTGCGGATAACCTCTTCCCGCCTGCTGCTGGAATTGTTGCTGACCCGCCATTTCCCTAAGGAAGCGGGTATTTTCGGCGGTAGCATTCACTAAGGCGGCGATCGCCTCGGCTAACGTGGGAGGAACTGGAGGTGGGTTTGGGGTAGCATCCCGTCCCCCAGAAGTTCCTGCTGCATCCTGTCCTCGAGTCCTGGTCGGCATCTGTGGCAAAAACATTTGAAGTAAACATAATATGCCAGAGAAAACCTTCCATTTTACATTACTATAAAAAGTAATGATACAGACTCGATATTACATAACAGGATACAATACCCATTATACAAAAGTTCAACCTATTAACAAGATACAATACCCATTATACAACAATACACCCTTCAATACCCTCCCATACACTACTCTACTTCTACTACACCTTTATTCCTGCTTGCCATCAGTCTTGGCGGCCTCATCGTCAGGTGTGGGAGTCCAGACGTCAACCAACCTCAAAGAAGGAGGGGGCTCAAAAAGGTCTAACTCCCCACCCAGCGCACGTCCCGCAACGTGAGATGGTCCAGCTTCTGCCTCAGCAGGTGGTGCAGGCTCACTTGGGTGTAGTTGTGAGTATAATACATGGACTTCCTCGTGCAATGTATTGCAGTAAACCTGCAGGTTATCAACAGTCGAGCTAAGTTCTTTAACTCGGGCCTGAGCCCTAGCTTCCTTAGCACACATTAGCAAACGAGACTGTACGGCCCAGTCAAGTGCTAAGTCTCGATCAGCGAGTTGATCCTGCAAGTGTCGGATGTCCCTTCTCAGTTCGTTGATTCTATCACCGTCAGCGACCCAAGCATCAGGCCGATTGAGGCTAAGACTGGTGCTAATCTTCGGCTGAGCCCAAATTCGAGTTCCTATGAACGTTTTCCCCAACTAAATTACACTATCGGTGGACTAGGGAGCTCCGGCCACGGTGGCCGTAAGCACAACGGCAACATGATCGTGTTCCCGGCGATGGGCGCCGGTCTAGTTCAATTAAAGGGGGTCGGGGAGCATCACAGAGGCATGAGAATGCTCAAACGAGGAAGAAAAGGGCGGGCACTGACCGGAGTTGGGCTGGCGACGGTGAGTTCACTTCTACGGCGGCGGAGAACCGATTTGGGGGAAGTGCAAAATTCAGGCGAGCTGGTGGACAATCGGGTGTGGGAGCGGGTGCGATAGCTAGTAAAATACATAGCGAAGCCGAGGGGGGCTCAATTTATAGACTCCGAGAGCGGTGGCTCTCAATTTGACCGCGATGCGTTGGCGGCCGGAGGGGAGGAAGAAGCTTGGCGCGCGGTTACGTGGCCTACGACGTGGCAAACTCCTTAACGCTGATGGGATGGCTCAAACGAATTACGGTGACACGGTAGACAAGCTTGGCCACGCGGCGGAGGACCGTCGACCGGAGATGGGGAAGAAATGCGATCTGAGGGTGCGCTGGCAAGCCTACGGCGGTCTCCGGTGAGGGCACGATTGCCGCTTAACCCAAGCGCGCCACCGAGGTAACTTTTGCCACGATACCCCGTCACTTTACCACGGCCAACGACGACCGGTCACACCGCGATGGCGTTCTTATCGCCGGCAGAGATGTCCAGATCCATAACGCGATAGTAACTGATGACGATGAACAGTGCCTCTGATCCAATACACAACTTGACTGACAGACCAACTTAGAGCCCATTTTTCTCTCAATTTTCCATAGTGACACAGGTTAAGCTCTGCAGCAAACTTGTAGAGTATGGTACCCTCTACAAACTTGCTATGGCAATCATAGGTATATTTACACAGGATCTTGCTCAAAACCCAGCTTGAAGTCGAGGTCAGTTCACTGCTAGTCTGAAAATTCAGACATAACAGCCTGACAGCCCAACTTTAGGCTTGGTTTTCTCCAAATTCTTCTTAACAACTAAGCTTACAACCTTAAGCAAAGTTGTTCTCCTATAATTGGTCTTCAACTTTGATGTGGTGACCTAGGGCAAAAACCCTATGCTTTGTAAGTTACAAAGCCCCAAAGTTGAGCCCATTCACTGATTTTCAGACTTAGAGCAAAACTCAAATGAGGTCCATTTTGCATTTAAGTCCAAAACTTTGGGTTTTGCTTTAAAGTCCACATTTTTGTGAACCAAAGGACTTAAGAAACCTATTTGGCTTGGTTTTTGCACTTTAGCCCAAAAGTGGGCTAATTTTGCACAGAAGCCCCTAGGGTTTGGTTTAGGGTTTTCCAGGGTTCCAATTAGGGTTTCTGGCATCCCAGGGGTATAAATGTGATTCAACTTAGTGTTTGGGGATGTTTTATGACTTTTCTCACAAGCCCTAAAGTTTTTCTCAACTTGGGTTAAGTTTTACCCCTTTAACCACTAGTTAGGGTTAAGTTCTTTAACCAGGGTCCTAATTTGTAAAACTTTAAAACAATACAACTTGTTTGAAATTTTTGCCTAGTGAATGCACTCTAGGTGTATCAAACATATGCAATGCCAATGCTTATGATGCCATGCTCAAGTTTTAGTTATAGTAACACCAGGGGTGTTACATCCTTCCCCCCATAAAAGAATCTCGTCCCGAGATTAAAAATCCTAAGGTAAGTAATGGTAAAGGAAACGCATCACATTTTTATTTACTTATTTTTGGTACAAGACAGGGGTGATATGGGGGTTACTTCTTTATTACAACCGTTATACAGACTTTACAATTTACATGAGGCTAGAAAGCCTGGGAAATTCTTATCTAAAAAGTCTTGGGTTTCCCATGTAGCCTCATCTTCCAAATGTTGGTTCCACTGTATCTTGTAGAACTTGAGAGTCTTTCTTCGGGTGGTCCTATCCTTTTGATCCAGAACTCGAATAGGATGCTCCGAGTAGGTTAAATCTGGTTCCAGGACAACATCAGTTATTTCAACGGTTCGATCAGGAACCCGAAGACACTTCTTTAGTTCTGACACGTGGAACACATTGTGCACAGCAGACAAGGTTTCGGGGAGTTGGAGTCGATACGCCACTGGCCCATATCTTTCCAAAATAAGAAAAGGACCAATATATCGTGGTGCAAGTTTTCCTTTAACTCCGAAACGTGATACACCCTTCATTGGTGAGACCTTCAAGTAGACATAGTCCCCTTCAAGAAAATATAAGGGCATTCGTCGTTTGTCTGCATAACTCTTTTGCCGTGCTTGAGCTTTCTTCATATTATGGATAATTCTCTGAACCTTTTCTTCAACCTCTTTCACCATATCAGGTCTAAAGAAGTATCTTTCTCCAGGTTCAGACCAATTTAACAGAGTTCGACACCGACGTCCATATAAAGCTTCAAAAGGTGCCATCTTGATACTTTCTTGATAACTGTTATTGTATGAAAACTCCGCTAGGGGTAAACATTCATCCCATTTTGGTGAAAAGTCCAGGACACATTCCCGTAGCATATCTTCAAGTATTTGGTTCACTCTCTCAGTCTGTCCACTGGTTTGAGGATGATAGGCCGAACTGTGGAGTAATTTGGTACCCAGGGATTTATGAAGTTCTTCCCAAAACTTGGATGCGAATTGAGGTCCACGATCCGACACTATGGTCTTTGGAACACCATGCAAACTGAGAATACGGGCAATGTATAACTCCGCAAGGGTAATGACGGGATATTTAACTTTGACAGGGAGGAAATGGGCAATCTTTGTGAGTCGATCAATAATAACCCATATAGAATCATACCCTTTTGCGGTTCTGGGCAATCCCACAACAAAGTCCATACTAATGTCTTCCCATTTCCATGTTGGGATTGGCAAAGATTGCAATGGACCAGCAGTTTTCATGTGTATGGCCTTGACACGTCTGCAAGTGTCACACTTCGCCACATAGCGTGCAATCTCAATCTTCATTTTTGTCCACCAGTAATGTTGCTTTAAATCTTGGTACATCTTAGTGCTTCTGGGATGAATAGAATAGCGACTAAGATGTGCTTCATCCAGAATTTGATGGCGGAGCTCTTCGTTCTTTGGCACAACTATGCGGTTTTTAAACCATATCACACCTTGATCGTCTTCTTTGAAACACTTGGCTGTTCCAGCCCTTATCTTTTCTCGTATGTGCTTCATACCCAGATTATCCCTTTGAGCATCAATTATTCTTTGCAAAATGATTGACTCAAGCCTTAACTGATTTAAAGTCCCTTGTTGGATGATCCCCAGGTTTAGCTTTTCCATTTCCTGACACAAAGTGTTCTCGAAGATCTTCGCCATAAGACAGTGGCAGGAAGTCTTACGACTCAATGCATCTGCCACCACATTGGCCTTGCCTGGGTGATAATGGATCTCCAGTTCATAGTCTTTAATGAGCTCAAGCCATCGTCTTTGCCTCATATTTAACTCTGACTGGGTGAAGATGTACTTCAAACTTTTATGATCTGTATATATATGACAGATATTACCCAGCAGATAGTGACGCCAAATCTTTAGGGCATGAACCACAGCAGCTAGCTCCAGATCATGAGTTGGATAGTGCTCCTCATGCCGGCGCAACTGCCTTGAAGCATACACAATCACTCGACCCTCTTGCATCAGTACACAGCCGAGCCCACTTCCAGATGCATCACAATATACGTCAAAAGGTTTAGTGATGTCCGGTTGAGCTAATACCGGAGCAGTGGTCAATAATGTCTTCAGTTGCTCAAAGGCTTCATTGCACTTAGAAGACCAATTGAACTTGATGTCATTTTTCAACAAACTTGTGATTGGTTTCACAAGCTTTGAGAAATCTGGTATGAATCTGCGATAATACCCAGCTAGTCCAAGAAAACTCCGGACTTGGTGAACAGTTGTTCGGGGTTTCCATTCCAGAATATCTTTGACCTTGCTAGGATCTACCGCAATTCCTTTAGCTGATAACACGTGCCCCAAAAATTGAATTTCTTCCAGCCAGAACGCGCACTTGCTGAACTTGGCATATAGCTGATGTTCCCTGAGGCGCGTCAATACAATCCGTAGATGCTGAGCATGGTCTTCTTCATTCTTGGAATATATCAAGATATCGTCGATGAAGACTACCACGAACTTGTCCAACTCGGGCATGAACACCGAGTTCATCAAATAAGTGAAATGGGCAGGAGCATTTGTGAGCCCGAAAGACATTACCAAGTATTCAAACAATCCATATCGCGTAGTAAACGCGGTCTTCGGTATATCCTCGGGCCGAATACGGATTTGATGATAGCCCGACCTGAGATCAATTTTGGAAAATACCCTCGCCCCAGTCAGTTGATCAAATAAGATGTCGATCCTTGGAAGAGGGTACTTATTCTTGATAGTGACCTCATTTAGGGGCCGATAATCCACGCACATTCTCAAGGTTTGATCCTTCTTAACAAAAATGGCGGGACAACCCCACGGGGACGAGCTTGGCCGGATGAATCCTTTATTCAGTAGATCTTGCAATTGAGTCTTCAGTTCCGCCAATTCATTAGGGGGCATACGGTACGATCTTCGGGAGATGGGAGCCGTACCGGGCTTTAGCTCAATTACGAATTCTACATCTCTTTCAGGGGGCAATCCAGGCAAATCTTCCGGAAATACATCTGGAAACTCACATACTACCGGAATGTTCTTGATCTCCGGTACAATGGCTTCATAGACTCTACCAGAAGCTTTGGCTGGATTGGTTGCGGGGAGAGTCAAGAAAATCTCTTCTTGGTTATAGCTCAACCTGACGGTTCTGAGTTCAGTGTTGAGAATTGCTTTGTATTGGGTTAACCAATTCATTCCCAAAATTACATCTATATCCTGGCCCTTTAGAACAATCATGTTAGCAGGAAAGTTCCGTCCGGCCATAGTTACTGGCACTCCATAGGCCACTTCTTTAGTAAAAATATGTCCCCCAGGTGAATGAATTTTAAATCCCTCTTTTGATTCATGACATGCAATATGATGTTGCTCCACAAATGTCTTGCTAATGAAGGTATGCGAAGCACCAGAATCAAAAAGAATAATTGCTGGGTGACTGGCCACAGGAAACGTACCCATCATCACCGGTTCTCCTTCCGGTGTAGTAGCCACTTGAGTGTAATATACACGCCCCGTTTTCCTTGTATTCTTCCCCATAGCATTCCCTTTGTAGCCGATCATTCAGTCCCCGCATAAAGCAGTTCTTCTTCTTTAAATCCGTGTTCACCTGGTCAATAGCATATTGCGACAGGTGATTGAATTTGTTGAGATATTGAGTAATGGTATCTCCACCTTGTTGTAACTTCATAAACTCCTCTTGCTTCATATGCAGCACTCCCTCAGGGATGTAGTGTTCACGGAAAGCTGCTTTAAACTCATTCCAGGTGACTTGATGATTATCAGGTTGAATAGCCATAAAATTTCCCCACCAGGTACTGGCAGGACCACGGAGTTGTTGTGCAGCAAACAACGGCTTCTGCGTCTCTGAGCATCGGAGAAGACCAAACTTTTGCTCGATAACCCGTATCCATTCGTCAGCTTCTAAGGGATCTTCTGCCTTGACGAATAAAGGTGGACGAGTTTTCGAGAAATCCAGATAAGTGGTCTCACGGGGACCCTGCGGATAACCTCTTCCCGCCTGCTGCTGGAATTGTTGCTGACCCGCCATTTCCCTAAGGAAGCGGGTATTTTCGGCGGTAGCATTCACCAAGGCGGCGATCGCCTCGGCTAACGTGGGAGGAACTGGAGGTGGGTTTGGGGTAGCATCCCGTCCCCCAGAAGTTCCTGCTGCATCCTGTCCTCGAGTCCTGGTCGGCATCTGTGGCAAAAACATTTGAAGTAAACATAATATGCCAGAGAAAACCTTCCATTTTACATTACTATAAAAAGTAATGATACAGACTCGATATTACATAACAGGATACAATACCCATTATACAAAAGTTCAACCTATTAACAAGATACAATACCCATTATACAACAGTACACCCTTCAATACCCTCCCATACACTACTCTACTTCTACTACACCTTTATTCCTGCTTGCCATCAGTCTTGGCGGCCTCATCGTCAGGTGTGGGAGTCCAGACGTCAACCAACCTCAAAGAAGGAGGGGGCTCAAAAAGGTCTAACTCCCCACCCAGCGCACGTCCCGCAACGTGAGATGGTCCAGCTTCTGCCTCAGCAGGTGGTGCAGGCTCACTTGGGTGTAGTTGTGAGTATAATACATGGACTTCCTCGTGCAATGTATTGCAGTAAACCTGCAGGTTATCAACAGTCGAGCTAAGTTCTTTAACTCGGGCCTGAGCCCTAGCTTCCTTAGCACACATTAGCAAACGAGACTGTACGGCCCAGTCAAGTGCTAAGTCTTGATCAGCGAGTTGATCCTGCAAGTGTCGGATGTCCCTTCTCAGTTCGTTGATTCTATCACCGTCAGCGACCCAAGCATCAGTCCTTTGTTGCAGTGCTGCCTGAAGTCGACTCACACGAGCTTCAAGGTCTCCGATGGGGTCGTTACTTCCACTGCTGCTACTTTCATGTCGGGGAGCCAATTGATGCCGAGGCACCCCAATTGGTCCCGTAGACTTGCGTGCCGTTAGCCTGGTACGTGGCGGCATCTTTTCTAAGGGGGAAAATGTTATTAGTATGATTCTTAGCATGATGCATGTATAATTACAGAATCAACCTTAGTTGATTCAACCTTCTATATGTTGCACTCTTCCTATCTGGTCTTTAAGATAGACTTCTTCAGAATACTTAGGTAAGAAGAGAAAAGAATTTTAGGTAAGATTTTCAAAAATTCTTTTTGAAGATGCCTCATAATATCTGCCAAGAAGGGCTACGCTCCGATACCAGCTGTGACGGAACCTCCCAAGTAATTAGGCCCACCTACAGTTGTCCTCGTCCAACGGACATCAGACAACCCTGTAGGTGCCCCTGAACTACTTGACAAGTTCGGTATCTTTCCTTACCTCACCAGGAACGTCTCACCCATCTTGTAGATATTACAGAACATCGGAGATAAAGAAATGCGGAAGCGAATTACATAATCTTACATTTATTTCCAAAGCAAGCTTGAGTTAGGTTATTACAGACCAGTCCAAAAGTGAGTGCATAGAAGTAATATTATACAAACCAGGGAGGCACAAACTCCTCCCGAGAAGCTAAAAGCAAAAGATCTTAAGTGGAGGACCGAGTCCTCCCGCACTTCAGTCTTGATTTTCTTCTTTTGGAACCACCTTGGCACAGAAGCAGCAAAAGTCTGCTACTTCCTCACCTAAAAACAACGAAGGGATAAACCCTGAGTATGGAATACTCAGCAAGTCTTACCCGACTAAGAAAAGACTCTCAAGGGTATGCTGGTTATATGGGAGTCAAGGTAAGGCTTTTCAATATTCAAAGACTCTGTTTTGCAGAAATGCTTACTAAAGTGGATCCTTAAAAATCCAGTTTTAATTTGTCAAGTTAAGTAAAATTACCTGCACTAGAGTTCTTTCTACCCTAGTTCAATCACTGGTCCTGCACTAGCCAATTTCTTACAAAAGCCCATTGTCTTTAGTGGAATGCTACGTGTAGGGCAGTGACCAAGTCTTCATAACCGCGAAGGTACGGCGATCCGAATCGATTATACTCAGCTGAGGATCTCCAATCACACGACATATGTAGCACTTAACCCTTGCATATGTCAACCCGCCACCGGGGTTCTTAAGACCGGATCAGGTTCACGCAGACCGAGAGCACAGATACACCACCGTCCAGCCTCTTGCCACGGAGGGTACACGCTACTCTCGCCACCGCTCCACGCCCATCTCGTGTTGTCTTATTCCGGCCTTAGTCTGCCCGAGGCAAGGCTTACCCATGACGAGGCATGTGACCAGTTAAAGGGTCCTCGATCATCAAGCCTACATCGAGACGGTCCTTAATCGACTCAGACGGAGACACTACACCGAGACTCTCTTCTCGTGCAAGTCACCCGCCCGGTCTCAGCTTAATCATTTCAAACCCAAAGTTGGTACCTGGCAGAGGTACATCTTTTCCGATGTTGAACCTATCAAGGCCTTTGATAGATCCATCATCAAGTTTTATTTTCGAAAAACGTCCCACCCAATTTTGCCACATCATATTTTGTAAAAACAAAACCTTTTGTTTTTCTAAAACAAAGCTAAGCATCAAAAAGCTTTTGTAAAACAGGTGATCAAGGAAGGTAGTCAAATTCAAGGAAGGTAATGCAGGAATGGTTTTATCAAGCAACTCCTATCACCTAATGCAGCAATCAAGTGAGAAAGATTTTGAAATAGCAAGGGAGGTGGCAAATGCACCGGGGCTTGCCTTCGTTTACAGGTGATTCAGGCTCGGATCCACAAATGTCGAAGTAGAAACTATTCCCGGCCTGAGTGTCCAAAGGTGGTTGCACTTGCTCTTCAGTTACTTCTACCTCTTCTTCTCGTTCTAATCATAACCATACATATGTATAAGAATGGATGCCATGGGATGCTCATGAGGATGCAAAGACAACATAAACTTATTATTTATGTCTTGAATACAACTTGCCTTCACGGAGTTCCGGGAACTTAGGGTTTCCGGAGTCGGTAAAGGAGTTCATAGGGCAGGGGGGGTGTTTTGGGGTTTGGTGATCAAACAAGGTCCAAATCAATTCAAACTTTACCCAAGGCTTCTCAATATTGAATAACACTCATATAAAAATTTTGGGCATTTTAGGACTTACCAATTATTTTCTAAAAATCTATAACCAAGACTTTTAACTACTTTAAATACCCTAAAATTTCTTACTTTCACTAAAAATCACCAACTTATTTTTATTAAATACTATGGAAAATAACAAACCTAGGAAAATTAGTTTCACAATTTTAGCATTTTTCTACATTTTTCTACACATTTTTAAAGTTCTGCTGAAAAAGAAAAAGGAAAAAGAGGAGCAGTACTGGGCCGATTCAGGTCCAGCCGGCCCAAGCCCGAGCGGATTCGCGCGCGCGCCCGCGCCCGCGAGGCGACTTTGCGCAGAGGCCCTCGGCTTAACGGCTAAACAGAAATAGGTCCGTTTACTATTGTTTTAAGTCACTGACAGTTCACGAAAAGGTCCCCGGGTTCTTGTCAATTCACAACTCGCAGTCCCCGACGGCGTTCAAGCACGGCCGCGCTCCGGCGAGCAACTACGCCGGCCGATTGAGGCTAAGACTGGTGCTAATCTTCGGCTGAGCCCAAATTCGAGTTCCTATGAACGTTTTCCCCAACTAAATTACACTATCGGTGGACTAGGGAGCTCCGGCCACGGTGGCCGTAAGCACAACGGCAACATGATCGTGTTCCCGGCGATGGGCGCCGGTCTAGTTCAATTAAAGGGGGTCGGGGAGCATCACAGAGGCATGAGAATGCTCAAACGAGGAAGAAAAGGGCGGGCACTGACCGGAGTTGGGCTGGCTACGGTGAGTTCACTTCTACGGCGGCGGAGAACCGATTTGGGGGAAGTGCAAAATTCAGGCGAGCTGGTGGACAATCGGGTGTGGGAGCGGGTGCGATAGCTAGTAAAATACATAGCGAAGCCGAGGGGGGGCTCAATTTATAGACTCCGAGAGCGGTGGCTCTCAATTTGACCGCGATGCGTTGGCGGCCGGAGGGGAGGAAGAAGCTTGGCGCGCGGTTACGTAGCCTACGGCGTGGCAAACTCCTTAACGCTGATGGGATGGCTCAAACGAATTACGGTGACACGGTAGACAAGCTTGGCCACGCGGCGGAGGACCGTCGACCGGAGATGGGGAAGAAATGCGATCTGAGGGTGCGCTGGCAAGCCTACGGCGGTCTCCGGTGAGGGCACGGTTGCCGCTTAACCCAAGCGCGCCACCGAGGTAACTTTTGCCATGATACCCCGTCACTTTACCACGGCCAACGACGACCGGTCACGCCGCGATGGCGTTCTTATCGCCGGCGGAGATGTCCAGATCCATAACGCGATAGTAACTGATGACGATGAACAGTGCCTCTGATCCAATACACAACTTGACTGACAGACCAACTTAGAGCCCATTTTTCTCTCAATTTTCCATAGTGACACAGGTTAAGCTCTGCAGCAAACTTGTAGAGTATGGTACCCACTACAAACTTGCTATGGCAATCATAGGTATATTTACACAGGATCATGCTCAAAACCCAGCTTGAAGTCGAGGTCAGTTCACTGCTAGTCTGAAAATTCAGACATAACAGCCTGACAGCCCAACTTTAGGCTTGGTTTTCTCCAAATTCTTCTTAACAACTAAGCTTACAACCTTAAGCAAAGTTGTTCTCCTATAATTGGTCTTCAACTTTGATGTGGTGACCTAGGGCAAAAACCCTATGCTTTGTAAGTTACAAAGCCCCAAAGTTGAGCCCATTCACTGATTTTCAGACTTAGAGCAAAACTCAAATGAGGTCCATTTTGCATTTAAGTCCAAAACTTTGGGTTTTGCTTTCAAGTCCACATTTTTGTGAACCAAAGGACTTAAGAAACCTATTTGGCTTGGTTTTTGCACTTTAGCCCAAAAGTGGGCTAATTTTGCACAGAAGCCCCTAGGGTTTGGTTTAGGGTTTTCCAGGGTTCCAATTAGGGTTTCTGGCATCCCAGGGGTATAAATGTGATTCAACTTAGTGTTTGGGGATGTTTTATGACTTTTCTCACAAGCCCTAAAGTTTTTCTCAACTTGGGTTAAGTTTTACCCCTTTAACCACTAGTTAGGGTTAAGTTCTTTAACTAGGGTCCTAATTTGTAAAACTTTAAAACAATACAACTTGTTTGAAATTTTTGCCTAGTGAATGCACTCTAGGTGTATCAAACATATGCAATGCCAATGCTTATGATGCCATGCTCAAGTTTTAGTTATAGTAACACCAGGGGTGTTACAGTAGCCACCCGTTAGGTTTCCTAAATGCACCGCACTCCTCCCCAAGGGGCGAACCCAAACTTGGCGGAGCGAGCCGCATACACCGAGCCCCATTGACGGCACGACGGCTAAGTGAACTACACCCCGGATCCTCTAATTATTCAGTTAAGGGCACCCCATTCCACCCTCATGGTTGCACTGTTTTCCCGGGCGGTCATCCATAGAACAGGTCCTTATGGAGAGGCACTTGAGAAACCGCTCGAGCCCCCTTGAAGGTCACAAGTACAACATCATAATAAGAGAAGGGAAAACAGCGTATCATAGATAATCTCATCATGTTCATTGATTAGAGTTAAGCAATAGCATAAAGCTAGGTAATAATAATCCAACCCAAACAGGAATCAAGGACATGGATAACAAAAGCTAGTCGATCCTTAGGTATAAATGTGTAAAGCGGGAGGTGAATTAAATAATGAATAGGACAGAGATAGGTCAAAGGACACTTGCCTCCACCAAACGACTGCTGCTCAGGGGCTTCTCCTGCGAGTTCCTCGGGCTCTTCGACCGGATCGTTCTCTATGCGATTGCAAGCATACATACATTCATCCATTCAAATTGGGAAACAAACAGTACATCATACAAGGGAACAAATAAAGTGAATATGCATCAAGTATGACATTCGGTATCGCACTCATTATGGTTAGAAAGAAACGGGAAAAGGTCTCGCGGGAGGGGGGGTTAAAGCTTATGCACTAATGATTAGTTACAATTGGTTCTAACAAAAGAATTCAGTTATATGCACTAATGGAAACCTAGTCGTTTTTAGTTGATCAGACTGGATAAACAATTAGTTGTATGAACTAACTAGCATAACAAAATTCTAAATTAAGTTTCCTATTTCAATAATATGAACAATGATTAACCTACCTAAAATAAAATAAGTAACAGTAATGAAAGACAATATAATAATATAAAAAAAATAAAATAATAAAAAAGGGGGGGCGGTTGAACCGGCCAGGGGGCGGTTGAACCGGCCTGGGGCAGGGGCGGGGGCGGCCGAGCCAGCGGCGCGCAGGGGCGGCTGGGCAGGGGCGGGCGGTTGTGCCGGAGCCGGGGCGGCCGAGGCCGGACGGCCACAGGGGACGGCCGAGCCGGGCGGGCACGGGGCAGGGCGCGCGGGGGGCGGCCGAGCCGGCCATGGCGGCCGAGCTGGGCGGCGGGCGGCCGAGCGGCGAGGGGAAAGGGGGAGGGGAGATGGGGGAGGGAGGAGAGGGGGAGGGGGATCTCACCGGGGACGGGCGGCCGAGCGGCGAGGCGGCCGAGCGGCGAGGCGGCCGAGCGGCGGGGGCGGCGGCTAGGGCAGGGGGCGGCGGCTTGGGTAGGGGCGGTGGCTTGGGTAGGGAAGAGAGAAAGTGAGAGGGAGGGAGAGGGAGAGGGGTTTTGGGAAAAATAAAGGGAGGGGGGCGGCATGGGCCAACTGGGCCCAAAGGGGGCGCGCGGGAGGGGCGACCGGGCCGGCCAGGGGCGGTCCACGACGCGGGAGAGAGAAAAAAGAGAGAGAGAAAGAAAAAGAAAAAAAAGGTTTTTCTCCCTTTCGAAATCCGATCTTTCTAAATGAATGCACTTACATCCCTAAGCAAATCAAAGAATGCATAGTTCGGCATGGTGCATCAAACAACATCAAGTAATTTTAGGGTTTTTCTTTACACGGGAATTCCAAGCCGAACTCCGTTATAACTTTGGAAAAGATCAAGGTTTAGTGAGGGAATGAGAAAAAGAAAAGGGTAACGCCTGAATTTGGTGAAAGAAAAGAAGAAAAATTCTACCCCCAAATTCAGGGCGTTACAAACCTATCCCCCTTAAAAGAATCTCGCCCTCGAGATTCAGGGCTGGCCAGCAAAGAGCTCAGGGTATTTAGCCATCAGATCATCTTCACGCTCCCAGGTTGCTTCTTCCTCAGAGTGGTGATTCCATCTGACTTTGCACATTCTGATGGTCTTCCTTCGGGTGACTCTATCTGCAACCTCAAGGATTTGCACTGGCTTCTCAACGTAGGTCAAGTCCTCTTGGACTTCAAGACCTTCCACTGGCAACTGCTCTTCTGGCACACGCAAGCACTTCTTCAACTGAGACACATGAAAGACATTATGCACAGCAGACAAATTCTCGGGCAAACTGAGCTGATAGGCCACTTCTCCACGTCTTGCAAGAATCTGATACAGACCAATGTAGCGGGGTGCTAGCTTGCCTTTCACTCTGAATCTTCTGACTCCTCTGATCGGCGACACTTTCAGATAGACAAAGTCTCCGACTTCAAAACTCAGCTCTCTTCTCCTTGTGTCTGCATAGCTTCGCTGCCTTGATTGCGCTATTTTCAGATTCTCTCGAACCATCTTGATGTTCTCTTCGGCTTCAAGCAAAATGTCTGGCCCAAACACTTGCTTCTCTCCAGGCTGATCCCATTGCAACGGAGTTCTGCAACTCCTTCCATAGAGCGCCTGAAATGGTGACATCTTCAAACTGGCCTGGTAACTGTTGTTATAGGAAAACTCTGCATAAGGCAATCTCTTATCCCATCCGGACTGATCTTGCAACGCACAGGCTCTCAACATGTCTTCAAGAATTTGATTGGTTCTTTCGGTCTGGCCATCTGTCTGCGGGTGATAAGCTGAACTGAAATTCAGATGCGTGCCCAAGGCTTCATGCAACTGCTGCCAGAAATGAGAGGTGAACTGCGTTCCTCTGTCTGACACTATCTTCTTTGGCACACCATGAAGACAAACGATCCGAGACATATACAATTCTGCCAATACTGCACTGCTGTAGTTGGTCTTGACAGGTATGAAGTGGGCTGATGTCACACCCGGTTTTAGAAGGCAAACCGAATGCGAACTATGTACGTGCCAGGATCAGAACTCACGTACACAGCGATTACATAAATGAACATCATCACACAATGCTCGAATAATAACATAAAAGGGTACTTATTACATCATAGAGTCATAGACATCCACATAGTCATTGTCTTAACAGGTAAATCAAAGTGCTAAACGAAACGCAGTAAAGATAAGGCCTCCACAGGCAGCTGACTGAGGGTTGCCGCCAACCCACTCCTAGAATTCATCGTAGTCTTGGAACTCCTGGAAGTCTCCTTCCACGGCTTCGCCTTCTCCCGAGCAGTGGTTACAATGCGGACAACCTGGTGTTTTGTGGTAAAGCAAGGATGAGTACACATCAACGTACTCAGCAAATGTCCCGTTTGGCTGAGGTGGACTAGCTTTATGTGGGGTTAGGCTCAAGCAGTTGCTTTTAGTTGGTCAAGTATTTATCATTAGTAGAAGCCAGATTTTAGCATTAACCAACCCGTAAACCATTTCCTCATTGAGGAACAACACCATCATAGTCGAACCAAAACCATATCATAACCATTGTATCTCGAACCATCTGTATCTCTAATCAAAGAGGATCCCAAGGCTGCTCTTAACCGTGAGCACGGCTGATATACCAGTTTCACTACCCTCTGCAGAGGTCGCACACTTTACCCATGAGCCGTGATTCCCGTTCTGCCCGGGGAGAGCTAATCCCCATTGATCACTTCCTAGGTGGTCCGGCAGGGTATCACTACGTAGCTTTTACAAAGATTCCCTAGAGATCATAGCTGCCCGTTAGGTTTCTCCAGTTTGATAAACACAGTACCCCTCCCCGCAGGAGAGTGACTAACAAAGAGCAAAACGAAAGAACCTCGGCACTCAGCCTCGGCAGAGCAAGCACTGTGCCTGGACCCCATTGACGGCACGACGGCTAAGCAACTACACCTCTAGTTCATCCAATTAATCAGCTAAGGGCATCCCATTTCACCCTCATGGTTGCACTGTTATCCTGGGTGGTCTCTCAACGAACCAGTCCTTACGGAGAGGTACTCAGGAAACAGCCTGAGCCCCCTAGAGTATCACAAGATCATCAACATCAACAGGATAACAGTATCATAAATAGCCACATCATGTTCATTGATTATGTTAAAGCAGTAGCAAAGTGCTAACCATAATAGCCCATAAGGTCATCAAGGATAAAGTAAAGTGTAAAGCTAGTCAATCCTTAGGTTTCAAGTAAGTAATGCGGGGTAGTAAATTATAAATGAATAGGACATAATGGGACAGAGGACACTTGCCTTCACCAAACTGCTGATCAGGGACTTCCTCTGCAACTGCCTCGGGAAACACAGACTGCTCGGTGTCTACGCAAAGCAATCATTCACACTATGCACTTGGGAAAATAACAAACAAAAACAATATACCAAACATATGCAGCAGAGAGGGGTCACAAGTTCATAACAGAAGAGGGATAGGCACTCTAAGGTTCCCTAGGTCTGGGGGTAGAGGGTTACACAAAGTGATTCACTATCCACTAATCAGGTCTAAGTTGGTGGTGGGATTAAATAATTATCTGGTTTGAGTTTCTAAACTTAAGTGTTTAAGTCCACAAACTTAAGTAATCCAACTTTTATTAAAGTCTACTTATTTCCAATTATCCTAAATGAGGTTTCAATAGTCTTAATCCTATCCTAGTGATTAGCTATTAATTAATACATGGAAACAGCAGGGAAACATTGCATAAACAGATAGATAATAATATTATGAACATTTTGCAATTTGAAGCACCTAATTTGGAGTTCATATGACAAAGTTATGAATTTTACAAGTTTAGGGGTTAAAATTATACCCTAAGGACTTATTTTTAATTAAATAAAAGGGCCAGGGACTTAACTGCGAGAAACCAGGGATGGCGGGTTCAAATTCCAGAAAACCGGGGGTCTCTTTAAGAAAAAGCGCGGGCGAAGGGGTATCGAGCGCCTACAGCCGTCAGATCTAAAGCGAACGGCCAGGATTAGATCCTGCGGGCGGGCGCGCGAGCGCGCGGCGGCGGGAGCGGCTGACAGGCGGGGCCGGGCGGACAGCGCGGGCGCGCGGGCGACTGGCAAGCGGGGCCGGGCGGACAGCGCGGGCGCGCGGGCGACTGGCAAGCGGGGCCGGGCGGACAGCGCGGGCGCGCGGGCGACTGGCAAGCGGGGCCGGGCGGGCAGAGCGAGCGCGCGGGCGGGCTGACAGGCTGGGCCCAAACGGCAGAGAGACGGGGTGAGGGGGAAGCGGGCCTGGGCCGCTGGATCGCTGGCGGACGGCCGGGATTAGGTCCGGGCGGGTTGAATCAGGGCCGCCCGATCTGGGCTGAACGGCGGAGATCGGATGGGCGGCCTGGGTCTTCCCTACGGCTAGCTGGGGCGGCGGCGCTCGTCCCCGCGGCGGAGGGCTCGCCGGAGATGAGGGGCGCGGGCGATTGGCGGGGCTCTGGGGTGACCTGAGTGGTCGGGGAGGTCGGGGAGGGCGCGGGGAGTTCTCCGGTAGGGTCTGGGTCGGGGCAGAGGCACCGGAGGGGGCGGTTCACGGCGGGGTTAATCTACTCCGGCGAGCAATCAAGCGCAACAGAGAGCAAAACAAGGGGCGATAGGGGCTGGAGGGGTCCGTTACCTCAAGGCGGGCTCCGGGGACTCCTCGGCGGCGACGGGGACGCGACGGGGACCCGGGTCGACGGTGGCGGCTGCACGGCGGACGACGGGTGAGCGCGGGCAGAGAGAAATAGGGAGGGGGAGAGGGAATTGAGGCGCGTTCCGGGTTGCGGACGCCAGAGCGGAGCTCACCGGGGCTAAAGGCGCGGCGGAGCTCCACCGGCGACGGGAAACCGAGCTCGGGACGGCGGGGTTATGGCGGTGGCGCTCTGCGTGCGCGCAGCGAGGGGGAGAGAGAGTCTACTGGGCGCAAATGGGGGGAGAGGGTGAGGGCGAGTGGGGTTCGGGGCTCAAGTGGCCAGGGGCGAGGTGGGGCGAGTTCCACGCGCGACGTGGGCGCGGGGAAGGCGGGCGCGAGCAGCTCGGCGGCGGTTATGCGAGGAAGACGGGGCTGACAGCCCGGGCCCGCGAGCAGAGAGAGAGCGAGGGAGCGAGCGCGCGCGGGGAAAGCGGGCGCCGACAGGTGGGACCCGCTGCGCAGAGAGAGGAGGGGAGGGAGGTGCGCGCGCGAGAGATGGGCCGGCTGGGCCGAAAGGCCGAGGGGGCGGCTGGGTTGGGCTGCTTTGCCTTTTCCTTTTATTCTGAATTGTTTCTCCCTTTTCTTTTATTTATTCCATTTGATTCAAATTCAAATGAGCCCCAAATTCAAATTAGACCTTTTGAGAATTATGCACCAAACAAAAGTGAAATCTAGGGTTCAACATGATGCAACAATTCATACTCCACTAGGGTTTAACATAATAGACTACAATTACAAGTAAAATAAGCACTTAGCTCCTATAGAAATGAGAGAGAAAAGAATTAGGAAGGATGAGAAAAGGAAGTAACACCTGAATTTGTGAATATGAGCAAAGAAATTTTATACCCCCAAATTCAGGGTGTTACAAACCTATCCCCCTTAAAAGAATCTCGCCCCGAGATTCAAGGTTGGTCAGCAAAGAGTTCAGGGTATTTGGGCTTCAGGTCATCTTCTCGTTCCCAGGTTGCTTCATCCTCCGAGTGGTGACCCCATCTGACTTTGCACATTCTGATAGTGTTCCTCCGGGTGACTCTGTCTGCAAACTCCAGGATCTGCGTTGGCTTCTCTATGTATGTCAGATCTTCTTGGACTTCCAAGCCCTCCACTGGCAACTGTTCTTCTGGTACTCGCAGACACTTCTTCAATTGTGACACATGGAACACATTGTGCACTGCTGACAAACTCTCTGGTAGGTCGAGCTGGTAGGCCACTTCTCCACGCTTGGCTTGAATCTGATATGGTCCGACGTACCGGGGTGCTAACTTGCCTTTAACTCCGAACCTTCTGACTCCCCTGATAGGTGACACCTTCAGATAGACGTAATCTCCCACTTCGAAACTCAGTTCCCTTCTCCTTCTGTCATCATAGCTTCGCTGTCTTGACTGGGCTATCTTCAGATTCTCCCGAACCATTTTGATATTCTCTTCGGCTTCAAGCAAGATGTCGGGGCCAAACACCTGTCTCTCTCCAGGCTGGTCCCAGTGCAGCGGAGTCCTACAACTCCGTCCGTAGAGTGCCTGAAACGGCGACATCTTCAGGCTGGCCTGGTAACTATTGTTGTAAGAGAATTCTGCATAAGGTAACCTTTTGTCCCATCCAGACTTGTCTTGCAACGCACAGGCTCTCAACATATCTTCTAGGATCTGATTAGTTCTTTCAGTCTGACCGTCTGTCTGTGGGTGATAAGCTGAGCTGAAGTTCAAATGGGTGCCCAAAGCTTCTTGTAGCTGCTGCCAAAAATGAGATGTGAACTGCGTTCCTCGATCTGACACTATCTTCTTCGGCACACCATGAAGGCAGACTATCCGTGACATGTATAACTCGGCTAACGTTGCTCCGGTGTATGTCGTCTTCACAGGTATGAAATGGGCCACCTTTGTTAAGCGGTCCACAACCACCCAGATGGAATCGTAGCCGGCCCGGGTACGAGGTAGGCCAACTATGAAATCCATCCCGATCTCATCCCACTTCCACTGAGGAATCCGCAATGGCTGCAACAGTCCGGCGGGCCTCTGATGCTCTGCTTTGGTTCTCTGACAGCTATCACAGATGGCGACATATTCTGCGATCTCCCTTTTCATACCATACCACCAAAACCTCCTTTTTAAATCCTGGTACATCTTCTCACTTCCAGGGTGTATGGAGTAGGCTGTCTCATGAGCTTCTTTGAGGATCAGTTCCCGAATAGGTTTGAGGTCGGGAACACACAATCGGTCCTTGAACCAGATTACCCCTTCTTCATCCTCTCGAAAGTCTTTGCCTCTTCCTTCTAGGATCAGCTGCCGGATTTTGTTGATGTTTTCATCATCCTTCTGCCCTTCTTTGATCTCCCGCTCTAGGGTGGGCTCCAATTCCACTGTCACTCCTTGCGTACTATTCAGGAAACCGAGGCTCAGTCTGTCAAACTCCTTGGCTAACTCATACGGCATTGGGTGCGAGGCCAACATATTGACTTGACTTTTCCTGCTCAAAGCATCTGCAACAACATTGGCTTTGCCCGGATGGTAATGTATTTCCAACTCATAGTCTTTGATCAATTCCAACCATCTTCGCTGCCTCATGTTTAACTCTGACTGGGTGAATATGTACTTCAGACTCTTATGATCTGTGTAGATGTCACACTTCTGCCCATACAGGTAATGTCTCCAGGTCTTCAAAGCATGAACCACTGCTGCCAATTCCAGGTCATGTGTGGGATAATTCTTCTCATGGATCTTCAGCTGTCGAGATGAGTATGCTACAACTCTCCCTTCTTGCATCAGTACACATCCCAATCCGGTGTACGAAGCGTCGCAATACACTGAGAATGACTTGTGAACATCAGGCAGGACTAGCACAGGAGCTGTAGTCAATCTATTCTTCAGTTCCTCAAATGCTTCCTGACACTTTTGAGTCCACTTAAACTCAACTTTCTTCGCTAGTAACGCTGTCATTGGCCTAGCAATCTTTGAGAAGCCTTCAATGAAACGCCTATAGTATCCAGCCATTCCAATGAAGCTCTTGATCCCACGAACATCCTTCGGTGCTTTCCAGTTCAGGATATCTGCTACTTTCTTTGGATCCACTGCCAACCCATCTTGGTTTATGATGTGACCCAGAAATAAGACTTCATGAATCCAGAACTCGCATTTGCCCAGCTTGGCATACAACTGATGCTCTCGAAGCCTTTGCAATACCATCTTCAAATGCTCCACATGATCTTCCTCACTTTGAGAGTATATGAGAATGTCATCGATGAACACTACCACAAACTTGTCCAGATAATCCATGAACACACTGTTCATCAGGTACATAAAGAAGGCTGGCGCATTTGTCAAACCAAAGGACATAACCGTGAACTCATATAGCCCGTACTTGGTGATGAATGCCGTCTTCGGTATATCCGAGGGTCGGATTCTGAGTTGATGGTAACCTGACCTCAGATCTATCTTCGAGAATACGCTGGCACCTCTGAGCTGGTCAAACAGATCTTCTATCCTTGGCAGGGGGTACTTGTTCTTGACAGTGACTTCATTCAAGGCTCTGTAGTCTATGCACATCCTTTTGGTACCATCTTTCTTCTCTACAAACAACACTGGAGCGGCCCAAGGCGAGGTACTTGGCCTGATGTAACCCTTCTCTAGCATCTCATCTATCTGCTTCTTGAGTTCCACCAATTCTGGTCCAGACACTCGATAGGCTCTTTTTGAAATGGGGGCGGTACCAGGGATAAGCTCTATGGCAAATTCGACTTTTCTCTCGGGTGGCATACCCGTTAGCTCCTCGGGAAACACATCCGGAAAGTCCGACACAACCTTGATAGTCTCGAGCGGGTTGGGCTCCTTACTATCAACTGAAATCTGATGACAGACTCCCTCTTCTGACTTAGGCATCCTTAGCTCGGCCACTACCTCCTCTCCTGACGGGGATTTCAATGTTATGGTCCTCTTGTCACAACTAACATTTGCTTCATACTTCATCAACCAGTTCATCCCTAGTATGACATCTATCCCAGGGGTGCCTATTACTATTAAGTCACTGGGGAATCCTATCCCCCTTATTTCCACCATTATGTTTGAGCATATTTTATCTGTTTGCACCTTGCCACCAACCGAATTAATCCTCATGGGTGGCATCATTGCCTCTACTGAGATGTTATGCAATTCTACCCATGTTGCAGTGACAAAAGAATGAGTTGCACCAGTATCAAATAGCACTTTCGCGGGATGAGATTCGACTGAGAACATACCTACTGCCACATCTGGTGCATCCTGGATTGCTTCGGCTTCCAAGTGATTCACCTTTCCACGATTGTACGCTTGGTTACGATTGCCTGCTGCCGGCTGCAGTACACCTTGCCTTGCTGGAGCATTGGGGTTGGTCTGCTGCTGAGCTATCTTCTTTGGGCACTGCATCGCCCAGTGGCCTTGATCTCCACAGTGGAAACATCCTCTGCCTCCTCCTTGTGCTGGGGCTGCTTGGTTGCTCTGATTCGCTGCTGGGGCAGGAAGGCGAGGTGCCTGGTTGTTCTGCTTCTGATACTGATTACCTCCCTGCTGGCTGTGCTGGCGATACTGCTGCTGCTGCTGCGGGTACTGCCTCTGAAACTGCTGCTGATGCGGACGCTGATTCTGATTCTGATATCCCTGCGGGTGACCAGGTCTGCCTTGCTGAGACGAACTGCCTGAGAAACGTGGACGGCTGATGCCTCCGGACTGGGGTCCACTCATCTTGCGCTTCCGATCTTCCATGTCCTTACGCTTCTTCTCAGTCATGACTGCCCTATCGATCGGGTGCTGGAAGGTGGGGAAGGTGTGATTCATCAACTGGTAATGCAGGGGATCCACCAAACCTCTCATGAACCTGTACTTCCTCTTGGCATCAGTGTTGACATCCTCGGGTGCATAACGAGACAGCTGCAGAAACTTGTCTCTGTACTCACTAACAGACATGGGTCCCTGCTTCAGAGCCAGAAACTCCTCCTTCTTCACGATCATTAGTCCCTCGGGCACATGGTACCGACGGAAACTCTCGCTGAATTCCTCCCAAGTGATGGCTTCGGGGTCAGCATGGGTGGCGAGGTAGGACTCCCACCAGGACTGGGCTGCTCCCCTCAGCTGGCGGGGACCATACAGAACCTTCTCTCTGTCGTCGCATTGGGCGGTGCGCAGTTCCCTCTCCACTGCGCGCAACCAGTCTTCTGCATCCATGGGGTCGGCAGAATGGGCGAAGGTAGGAGGGTGCCCTCTCATGAATTCACCACGCTTATCTCGGGGCATCTGGGGCATTTGCACTTGCAACTGGGGTTGAGGTTGCTGTTGAGCCTGCTGCATGGCTGCCAGAGTCTGTCCAATGGCCTGCACTGCCTGGGTCTGCATCAAGAACATCTGCTCCACTGACATCGGGGGTGGCGGGGGAGGCTGCCTCTGATTTTCCTCCTGCTGGTCATGCTGCTCTAGCTGAGCACGCCTGTTGCATCGGCGCCTGTTGTCAGACATCTGTGGAAGACATTCATACATCAGCATTGATCTTACAATCTTTCAGCATAAGAAAAGAGAATACAGAATTCTTCATGACACTGAGTGAACAAAAGAGCTTCACTGATCCTCATTCATGATTCAATACAGCCTCTCAGATAAGAAAGGAAAGTAAGAGTAAATGGCTTCCCAACTAAACAACTGACTTCATTAATATTACTAGCTAAGCCAAACTGCAGGGGAAACCCACATGTTGGCTACAGTCATTACAAAGATCCAAATCCAGTACAAGTTCATCATAACAAGCATGCAAGCGACTGATAAGCAAACTAAACTAAATGGAAGCAACTGATAAGCAAACTAAACTGACTACCTAAGACTGAGACATCTGACTTAGAATTATTATAAACTTCGACGCTAACGACCTAAGGATCCAAATCTATCCTGGTCTTACAGACAGGGGAACCATAAGTGTGGTGACCACGTGGCGGCGAGCGGTATGGGTGCTGAGTCTCAACAGGAGCGGGGGAACCTCCCTCCTGGTGATGGCGCTCTGCCAACTCAGCACGCAACTCCGCAATCTCCGTTCGAGCCCTGCTTAGCTCGTCCAGAGAGTGATCCAGCTCCGTGTTAAGCACTGCGACTAGGTTGACTGTGCTGCTCAACCTAGGGTTAGCCTCACCAACAGGTGAAACAACCACACTCTCTGTGCTGCCAGTAGGGCGGCGGGGGTAGTACCGAAGGTTAAGACCGTCGGCCACGCCACCGAACAAAGAACAGTACTGAGAGAGTGCACGTCGTGCTGCATCCTGCATAGCCGCCTCTGCAGTGTCCCTCTCGGAGATGGAATAGTGCTCCGAAACGGCCTCCGCACCCCGGAGGTCATCCTCCGGATGGTGAACTAGGCAGGTAGCCTCCCAGCGGTCCGGGTACCTCCCGCGACTGTGCTGGTAGACCACACAACGATACTCGATCGACCAGGTGTGCCGGTCGAAAGCCTGGCGCAGCAAGGTGTCGAGTGCGTCGTGGAAGTGACAACCGCGAGCGGCGTCACGGGTGATGGGTCGGGCGACCCATCCTTCCGCCTCCTGCGGCTCAGAAGACTCCGTGCTGTGGTCTGAGTCGTCGTCGTCGGGGTCTCCTCCAACAGCTCCTCCAACAGCCGGGACGTCCCGCGGTGGAACAAGGGGCGCCTCCAGCTGGGCAACAGAGGGACGGGGCCTCACGGTCTCCACCTCCTGCTGGGGTGAGGAGGAAGAGCCCTGCTGCTCTCCGTGCTGGCGCCAGCGTTCCTGCTCCTCACGCAGGCGGTGGTGCAGCCTCTCCAGGTGACTCGACTGTCCGGACACGGTGCGGTGCAGAGGACGCTCCGCAAGTCGAGACGGCAGGAAAGGAATCACCGACTTACGTGCAGTGTGTCTAAGACGAGCCATCTACAAAAGACACCGTAAGCATAAGAGTAAGAGCAGAACTAATATGACAAGTGAATAAACCAAAGACAGAATAAGATAAAAATTTTAACAAGGTATAGTATAGATAGATAGTAAAACATAGGGTTGGTCGAGGTGACCGACTTTTTGAAGTAACAACAGAGGTCAAGGTGAGAGGGAAGGTCAATAGTCCTTAGTACGACCAGTGCTACTCTAGGTCAGCGGTCCTACAGTCAGCATGGCTTTGATACCACTTATGTCACACCCGGTTTTAGAAGGCAAACCGAATGCGAACTATGTGCGTGCCAGGATCAGAACTCACGTACACAGCGATTACATAAATGAACATCATCACACAATGCTCGAATAATAACATAAACGGGTACTTATTACATCATAGAGTCATAGACATCCACATAGTCATTGTCTTAACAGGTAAATCAAAGTGCTAAACGAAACGCAGTAAAGATAAGGCCTCCACAGGCAGCTGACTGAGGGTTGCCGCCAACCCACTCCTAGAATTCATCGTAGTCTTGGAACTTCTGGAAGTCTCCTTCCACGGCTTCGCCTTCTCCCGAGCAGTGGTTACAATGCGGACAACCTGGTGTTTTGTGGTAAAGCAAGGATGAGTACACATCAACGTACTCAGCAAATGTCCCGTTTGGCTGAGGTGGACTAGCTTTATGTGGGGTTAGGCTCAAGCAGTTGCTTTTAGTTGGTCAAGTATTTATCATTAGTAGAAGCCAGATTTTAGCATTAACCAACCCGTAAACCATTTCCTCATTGAGGAACAACACCATCATAGTCGAACCAAAACCATATCATAACCATTGTATCTCGAACCATCTGTATCTCTAATCAAAGAGGATCCCAAGGCTGCTCTTAACCGTGAGCACGACTGATATACCAGTTTCACTACCCTCTGCAGAGGTCGCACACTTTACCCATGAGCCGTGATTCCCGTTCTGCCCGGGGAGAGCTAATCCCCATTGATCACTTCCTAGGTGGTCCGGCAGGGTATCACTACGTAGCTTTTACAAAGATTCCCTAGAGATCATAGCTGCCCGTTAGGTTTCTCCAGTTTGATAAACACAGTACCCCTCCCCGCAGGAGAGTGACTAACAAAGAGCAAAACAAAAGAACCTCGGCACTCAGCCTCGGCAGAGCAAGCACTGTGCCTGGACCCCATTGACGGCACGACGGCTAAGCAACTACACCTCTAGTTCATCCAATTAATCAGCTAAGGGCATCCCATTTCACCCTCATGGTTGCACTGTTATCCCGGGTGGTCTCTCAACGAACCAGTCCTTACGGAGAGGTACTCAGGAAACAGCCTGAGCCCCCTAGAGTATCACAAGATCATCAACATCAACAGGATAACAGTATCATAAATAGCCACATCATGTTCATTGATTATGTTAAAGCAGTAGCAAAGTGCTAACCATAATAGCCCATAAGGTCATCAAGGATAAAGTAAAGTGCAAAGCTAGTCAATCCTTAGGTTTCAAGTAAGTAATGCGGGGTAGTAAATTATAAATGAATAGGACATAATGGGACAGAGGACACTTGCCTTCACCAAACTGATGATCAGGGACTTCCTCTGCAACTGCCTCGGGAAACACAGACTGCTCGGTGTCTACGCAAAGCAATCATTCACACTATGCACTTGGGAAAATAACAAACAAAAACAATATACCAAACATATGCAGCAGAGAGGGGTCACAAGTTCATAACAGAAGAGGGATAGGCACTCTAAGGTTCCCTAGGTCTGGGGGTAGAGGGTTACACAAAGTGATTCACTATCCACTAATCAGGTCTAAGTTGGTGGTGGGATTAAATAATTATCTGGTTTGAGTTTCTAAACTTAAGTGTTTAAGTCCACAAACTTAAGTAATCCAACTTTTATTAAAGTCTACTTATTTCCAATTATCCTAAATGAGGTTTCAATAGTCTTAATCCTATCCTAGTGATTAGCTATTAATTAATACATGGAAACAGCAGGGAAACATTGCATAAACAGATAGATAATAATATTATGAACATTTTGCAATTTGAAGCACCTAATTTGGAGTTCATATGACAAAGTTATGAATTTTACAAGTTTAGGGGTTAAAATTATACCCTAAGGACTTATTTTTAATTAAATAAAAGGGCCAGGGACTTAACTGCGAGAAACCAGGGATGGCGGGTTCAAATTCCAGAAAACCGGGGGTCTCTTTAAGAAAAAGCGCGGGCGAAGGGGTATCGAGCGCCTACAGCCGTCAGATCTAAAGCGAACGGCCAGGATTAGATCCTGCGGGCGGGCGCGCGAGCACGCGGCGGCGGGAGCGGCTGACAGGCGGGGCCGGGCGGACAGCGCGGGCGCGCGGGCGACTGGCAAGCGGGGCCGGGCGGACAGCGCGGGCGCGCGGGCGACTGGCAAGCGGGGCCGGGCGGACAGCGCGGGCGCGCGGGCGACTGGCAAGCGGGGCCGGGCGGGCAGAGCGAGCGCGCGGGCGGGCTGACAGGCTGGGCCCAAACGGCAGAGAGACGGGGTGAGGGGGAAGCGGGCCTGGGCCGCTGGATCGCTGGCGGACGGCCGGGATTAGGTCCGGGCGGGTTGAATCAGGGCCGCCCGATCTGGGCTGAACGGCGGAGATCGGATGGGCGGCCTGGGTCTTCCCTACGGCTAGCTGGGGCGGCGGCGCTCGTCCCCGCGGCGGAGGGCTCGCCGGAGACGAGGGGCGCAGGCGATTGGCGGGGCTCTGGGGTGACCTGAGTGGTCGGGGAGGTCGGGGAGGGCGCGGGGAGTTCTCCGGTAGGGTCTGGGTCGGGGCAGAGGCACCGGAGGGGGCGGTTCACGGCGGGGCGGCTCGGCGGCGGGGTTAATCTACTCCGGCGAGCAATCAAGCGCAACAGAGAGCAAAACAAGGGGCGATAGGGGCTGGAGGGGTCCGTTACCTCAAGGCGGGCTCCGGGGACTCCTCGGCGGCGACGGGGACGCGACGGGGACCCGGGTCGACGGTGGCGGCTGCACGGCGGACGACGGGTGAGCGCGGGCAGAGAGAAATAGGGAGGGGGAGAGGGAATTGAGGCGCGTTCCGGGTTGCGGACGCCAGAGCGGAGCTCACCGGGGCTAAAGGCGCGGCGGAGCTCCACCGGCGACGGGAAACCGAGCTCGGGACGGCGGGGTTATGGCGGTGGCGCTCTGCGTGCGCGCAGCGAGGGGGAGAGAGAGTCTACTGGGCGCAAATGGGGGGAGAGGGTGAGGGCGAGTGGGGTTCGGGGCTCAAGTGGCCAGGGGCGAGGTGGGGCGAGTTCCACGCGCGACGTGGGCGCGGGGAAGGCGGGCGCGAGCAGCTCGGCGGCGGTTACGCGAGGAAGACGGGGCTGACAGCCCGGGCCCGCGAGCAGAGAGAGAGCGAGGGAGCGAGCGCGCGCGGGGAAAGCGGGCGCCGACAGGTGGGACCCGCTGCGCAGAGAGAGGAGGGGAGGGAGGTGCGCGCGCGAGAGATGGGCCGGCTGGGCCGAAAGGCCGAGGGGGCGGCTGGGTTGGGCTGCTTTGCCTTTTCCTTTTATTCTGAATTGTTTCTCCCTTTTCTTTTATTTATTCCATTTGATTCAAATTCAAATGAGCCCCAAATTCAAATTAGACCTTTTGAGAATTATGCACCAAACAAAAGTGAAATCTAGGGTTCAACATGATGCAACAATTCATACTCCACTAGGGTTTAACATAATAGACTACAATTACAAGTAAAATAAGCACTTAGCTCCTATAGAAATGAGAGAGAAAAGAATTAGGAAGGATGAGAAAAGGAAGTAACACCTGAATTTGTGAATATGAGCAAAGAAATTTTATACCCCCAAATTCAGGGTGTTACAGCTGACTTGGTCAAACGATCCACTACTACCCAAATGGAATCGTAGCCGGCTCGAGTGCGAGGCAATCCGACTATGAAATCCATACCAATTTCATCCCATTTCCACTGAGGGATCTGCAACGGTTGCAACAATCCAGCAGGTCTCTGGTGCTCTGCCTTAATTCTTCGACAGCTATCGCACATAGCCACATGCTCTGCGATTTCCCTTTTCATTCCGTACCACCAGAATTTCTTTTTCAGATCCTGATACATCTTCTCACTGCCAGGGTGAATCGAATAAGCTGTCTCATGAGCTTCCTTAAGGATCAACTCCCGAATGGACTGGACATTGGGAACACACAAGCGGTCTTTGAACCATATCACGCCTTCTGCATCTTCTCGAAAATCTTTGCCTCTGCCATCTAGAATCAGTCGCCGGATCTCACTGATCTTCTCATCATTCTTCTGCGCTTCTTTGATTTCACGCTCCAAGGTAGGTTCCAACTCAACTGTGACTCCTCGAGAATTGTTCAGAAATCCAAGACTCAACCTGTCAAACTCCTTGGCCAACTCATAAGGCATCGGACGAGCGACCATCAGATTGACTTGACTCTTTCTGCTCAAAGCATCTGCCACTACGTTTGCTTTACCTGGATGGTAATGAATCTCCAACTCATAATCTTTGATCAACTCTAACCATCTTCGTTGCCTCATGTTCAACTCTGACTGAGTGAATATGTACTTCAGACTCTTGTGATCTGTGTAAACATCACATTTCTGTCCATACAGATAGTGCCTCCATGACTTCAGTGCATGAACCACTGCTGCCAACTCTAGGTCATGGATTGGGTAATTCTTCTCATGAGCCTTCAACTGTCGGGACGAGTAAGCCACAACTCTTCCCTCTTGCATCAACACGCATCCCAAACCTGTGTAACAAGCATCACAATACACCGAAAAAGGCTTGTGCACATTGGGCAAGACTAGGACAGGCGCTGTAGTCAACTTCTCTTTCAGCGCTTCAAAGGCCTCTTGGCATTTCTGGGTCCACTTGAACTCAACTTTGTTGCCTAGCAACGCTGTCATTGGTTTCGCAATCTTCGAAAACCCTTCAATGAATCGCCGATAATATCCGGCCATTCCAATGAAACTCTTGATTCCTCGAGCATCTGTTGGCGCTTTCCAGTTCAGAATGTCTGCCACTTTCTTCGGATCCACAGTCAATCCTTCTTTGTTGATTATATGACCCAAGAACAGGACTTCACTGATCCAGAACTCACAATTGCTCAACTTTGCATACAACTGGTGCTCTCGCAATCTCTGCAACACCATCTTCAAATGATCTGCATGCTCTTCTTCGCTTTGAGAATAAATCAGAATGTCATCAATGAATACCACCACAAACTTATCAAGATAATCCATGAATACACTGTTCATCAAGTTCATGAAGAACGCTGGCGCATTGGTCAAACCAAAAGACATCACTGTGAACTCATACAAACCATACTTGGTAATAAATGTCGTCTTCGGAATGTCCGAAGGTCGGATCCTGAGCTGATGATAACCTGACCTTAGATCAATCTTGGAGAACACACTGGCTCCTCTCAACTGGTCGAACAGATCTTCTATTCTGGGCAAGGGATACTTGTTCTTGATCGTGACTTCATTCAAAGCTCGGTAATCGATACACATCCTTTTGGTGCCATCTTTCTTTTCTACAAATAGGATAGGGGCGGCCCAAGGCGAGGTGCTTGGCCGAATGTAACCTTTCTCTGACAGCTCATCAATTTGCTTCTTAAGTTCAACCAACTCTGGTCCAGATATTCTATAAGCTCTCTTAGAGATAGGGGCGGTTCCGGGAAGAAGCTCTATGGCAAACTCAACTTTCCGCTCTGGTGGCATACCCGGTAAGTCCTTTGGAAACACATCCGGGAACTCGGACACAACCTTGATACTCTCAATTGGGTCTGCTTCACTGCTATCAACAGCTAGCTGATAACAACTTCCTTTCTTTGGCTCAGGCGGGACTAACTCGGTCACCACTTCCTCTCCTAGTGGAGACACCAACTTGATTGTCCTTTTATCACAGCTGATAACTGCCTGATACTTATCTAACCAATTCATCCCTAGGATGACATCTATTCCCTGAGTACCCATTACTATAAGGTTGGCGGGAAACGCTATCCCCCTTATTTCCACACTTATATTCAAACAAATGCTATCGGCTCGAATTCTACCACCGGCTGAGTCGATTTGAATGGGGGTTGACATGATAGTAATTGGAAGATTATGTGCTTCTACCCATGATGAAGTAATGAAAGAATGCGTTGCTCCGGTATCAAATAACACTTCTGCAATATGGGAGTCGACTGGGAACATACCTACTATCATGCCGGGGGTCTCCTGAATTGCTTCAGCCTCCAAGTGATTCAGCCTTCCATGATTATAGCGCGGCTGAGGGCGATTGCCTGCTCCAGGCTGAGGCACATTCTGCTTTGCTGGGGCATTGGGGCCTGACTGCTGCTGGGCTGCCTTCTTCGGACATTGCATCACCCAGTGGCCTTGCTCTCCACAGTGGAAACACGCTCTGTTTCCAACCTGAGCTGGTGCTGCCTGACTGTTCTGCTGGGCTGCTGGGGCAGGAAGACGAGGTGCCTGCTGATTCTGCCTTTGAAACTGACCTCCTGACTGATTGCTCTGACGGTTCTGGTACTGATGCTGAGGATACTGCCTTTGGAACTGCTGATGCTGAGGTGGACGCTGGTTCTGCCTGAACTGCTGAGGTTGATTGCTTGAGAAACGAGGACGACTGCTGCTTCCAGGCTGGGGTCCACTGATCTTGCGCTTACGATCTTCCATCTCCTTACACTTCCTTTCTGTCATGATTGCTCTGTCAATCAGGTGCTGGAATGTCGGGAAGGTGTGATTCATCAGTTGGTACTGCAGAGGGTCAACCAAGCCTCTCAGGAAACGGTACTGTCGCTTGGCGTCAGTGTTGACATCTTCAGGAGCATAGCGAGACAACTGCAGAAATCTGTCCCGGTATTCACTGACAGATAACGGCCCTTGCTTGAGAGCTAGGAACTCCTCCTTCTTCACTGTCATCAGACCCGCAGGAACATGGTACTGACGAAAGCTACTTCTGAACTCTTCCCAAGTGATAGCGTCAGGGTGGGCATGGGTGGCGAGGTAAGACTCCCACCATGATTGGGCTGCTCCTCTCAACAGACGGGGACCATACAAGACTTTCTCCCTGTCATCGCACTGAGCGGTGTGCAACTCCCGCTCCACAGTGCGCAGCCAATCTTCAGCATCCATAGGGTCAGAAGAATGAGCGAACGTTGGTGGATGACCTCTCATGAATTCAGCACGCTTGTCTCTAGGCATCTGAGGCATCTGAGGCTGAGGTGGGGCCTGCTGCTGTTGCTGCTGCTGCTGCTGAATGGCGGCCAAAGTCTAACCGATGGCTTGAACTGCCTGAGTCTGCATCAGAAACATCTGCTCGATGGACATCGGGGGCGGGGGCGGCAGGTGCTGCTGCTGGGGCACCTCATCCTGCGGAGCGGCTCGCTCCTGTTGAGCACGCCTTCCTCCTCTGCGCCTATTCTCTGACATCTGCAGAATGCAACCACACATCAGAACTGATCTGGCAAATCTTGCAGCATGAGAAAAGAGTATGGAATTCTTCAACAGCACTGAACAGATGAGCATCTTCACTGATCTCCAACACAGACCACACAACTTCTCAGATAAAGAGGAAAGTGGAATAAAAGGGTTTCCCAACTACATAACTAACTTTATTAACATAATAGGTAAACCAAAATGCAGGGGATACCCACACTCTGGTGACAATCATTACAAAGATCCAAACCAAACATAGTTCATCATGACAAACATAAATGCACAGGATATAGCAAACTACCATGTCTAACTAAAACTAACTAAGACCGAGACTAACGCTAAGACTGAAGCTTCTATGTATATATATTTTGTATTAATTACAAGATCCAACTATAACGATCTATGGTTCCAGAGTTATCTTGGTCTTGCAGTCGGGGTTGCCATAAGACTGGGATCCACGCCGAGGTGAGCGGTACAGGTGCTGAGTCCCGAAGGGAGCGGGGGAACCATCCTCCAGGTGACGACGTTCCGCGCGCTCAGCCCGCAGCTGGGCGATCTCAGCACGAGCCCTACTCAGCTCGTCTAGTGCATGGTCCAGCTCCGTGTTTAGCACGGCGGCTAGGTTGACTGTGCTGCTCAACCTAGGATTGCCCTCACCGACAGGTGAGACAATCACGCCTCCTGTGCTGCCAGATGAACGGCGGGGGTAATACTTCAGGTCAAGACCGTCAGCTACCCCACCGAAAACCGAGCAGTAGTGCGAAAGCGCACGCCGTGCAGCATCTTGCATGGCTGCCTCAGCTGAGTCCCGCTCAGAAATAGAATAGTGCTCTGAGCAGGCCTCTGCACCCTGGAGACTGTTCTCCGGACGGCGCACCAAGCAAGTTGCCTCCCAGCGGTCCGGGTAGACCCCGCGACTATGCTGGTAGACCACACAGCGATACTCGACGGACCAAGTATGCTGGTCAAATGCCCGACGTAGCAGGGTATCGAGCGCATCGTGGAAGTGACACCCGCGAGCAGCGTCGCGAGTGATGGATCGAGCAAACCATCCTTCTAGCTCATGGTTAGCAGAGAGGTCGGTGCCGTGGCTCGAGCTGTCGTCGCCATCTCCGTCGTCTGGGTCTCCTCCAGCAGCTACTCCAGAAGCTGGGACGCCCAGTGGTGGTGCAGGGGGCGGCTCCAGAGGAAGCTTAGGGGAGCAACTCCTCACAGACTCTATCTCCTGGTGGAGCGAGGAAGAAGAGCCCTGCTGCTCCTGTCGTCGACGTTCCTGCTCCTCATGCAGGCGGTGGTGCAGTCTCTCCAAGTGGCTGGACTGTCCGGCCACAGGACGGCGAAGCGGACGCTCAGCAAGGCGGGAGGGTAAGAAGGGGATGACTGACTTTCGTGCAGTGTGTCTAAGTCGAGCCATCTATAAAAGACATCGCAAGCAAAAGGGTGAGAACAGAATTAATATGACCAGCAAATAATGAATCATAAGTGAATGAAGGATTAGAATAAAACATGATTTTCAGCAAGGTATAATATATAGTAGAACATAGGTTTGGTCGGTATGACCAACTTTTGAAGGGATATCAAAGTCAAGGAAGGGACAGAGGTCTATAGTCCTTAGAACGACCATTCTACTCTAGGTTAGCGGTCCTACAGTCAGCACGGCTTTGATACCACTTATGTCACACCCGGTTTTAGAAGGCAAACCGAATGCGAACCATGTATGTGCCAGGATCAGTTATTCACGTACACAGCAGTTACATAATATGGACATCATCACACAGTGCTCAAAATAGTATTAAAAGGGAATAATAGTTGATTACATCATACGTCTGAGACGTCCATATAGTTCTTACAATAAATCAAAGTGCGGAAAATAAACGTAGATAAACGCGGCCTTCACAGGCAGCCGACTGGGGGTTGCCGCTAACCCACACCTAGAACTCGTCGTAGTCTTGGAACTCCTGGAAGTCTCCTTCCACAGCTTCATCTTCGCCTGAGCAGTGGTTGCAATGCTGACAACCTGGGGGGGTTTGGTGTGTAGAGCAAGGGTGAGTACACATCAACATACTCAGCAAGTATCCTGTTTGGCTGTAGTGGACTAGCTTTATGTGGGGATAAGTCAAGCAGTTGCTTTTAGTTGGTCAGATTATTATTTACTAATAGAAAAAGCCAAGTTTTAGCATTAACCCAAGTTATTAGCCCAATGTACCCTTTCCAAGCGGAAAGAATACCACTTACCAGCACCATAGTCATAACCAGAACCATCGATCTCATAGCCACCTGTACCACAATGTCTCTGATCAAGTACCACTAATCACTGGAGCTCCCTTGGCCGCTCATAACCGTGAGCACGGCTGATATATCAGTTTTTTTCAAACACTCTGCAGAGGTTGTGCACTTTACCCACAAGCCGTGATTCCCTCTTGCCTCGGGCCGATCAAACCCTTAAACACTACCAAGGTGAATAGGCAGGGTTTCACTACGTAGCCTTTACAAAGATTCCCCGGGGCTGTAGCCACCCGTTAGGTTTCCTAAATGCACCGCACTCCTCCCCAAGGGGCGAACCCAAACTTGGCGGAGCGAGCCGCATACACCGAGCCCCATTGACGGCACGACGGCTAAGTGAACTACACCCCGGATCCTCTAATTATTCAGCTAAGGGCACCCCATTCCACCCTCATGGTTGCACTATTTTCCCGGGCGGTCATCCATAGAACAGGTCCTTACGGAGAGGCACTCGAGAAACCGCTCGAGCCCCCTTGAAGGTCACAAGTACAACATCATAATAAGAGAAGGGAAAACAGCGTATCATAGATAATCTCATCATGTTCATTGATTAGAGTTAAGCAATAGCATAAAGCTAGGTAATAATAATCCAACCCAAACAGGAATCAAGGACATGGATAACAAAAGCTAGTCGATCCTTAGGTATAAATGTGTAAAGCGGGAGGTGAATTAAATAATGAATAGGACCGAGATAGGTCAAAGGACACTTGCCTCCACCAAACGACTGCTGCTCAGGGGCTTCTCCTGCGAGTTCCTCGGGCTCTTCGACCGGATCGTTCTCTATGCGATTGCAAGCATACATACATTCATCCATTCAAATTGGGAAACAAACAGTACATCATACAAGGGAACAAATAAAGTGAATATGCATCAAGTATGACATTCGGTATCGCACTCATTATGGTTAGAAAGAAACGGGAAAAGGTCTCGCGGGAGGGGGGGGTTAAAGCTTATGCACTAATGATTAGTTACAATTGGTTCTAACAAAAGAATTCAGTTATATGCACTAATGGAAACCTAGTCGTTTTTAGTTGATCAGACTGGATAAACAATTAGTTGTATGAACTAACTAGCATAACAAAATTCTAAATTAAGTTTCCTATTTCAATAATATGAACAATGATTAACCTACCTAAAATAAAATAAGTAACAGTAATGAAAGACAATATAATAATATAAAAAAAATAAAATAATAAAAAAGGGGGGGCGGTTGAACCGGCCATGGGGCGGTTGAACCGGCCTGGGGCAGGGGCGGGGGCGGCCGAGCCAGCGGCGCGCAGGGGCGGCTGGGCAGGGGCGGGCGGTTGTGCCGGAGCCGGGGCGGCCGAGGCCGGACGGCCACAGGGGACGGCCGAGCCGGGCGGGCACGGGGCAGGGCGCGCGGGGGGCGGCCGAGCCGGCCATGGCGGCCGAGCTGGGCGGCGGGCGGCCGAGCGGCGAGGGGAAAGGGGGAGGGGAGATGGGGGAGGGAGGAGAGGGGGAGGGGGATCTCACCAGGGACGGGTGGCCGAGCGGCGAGGCGGCCGAGCGGCGGGGGCGGCGGCTAGGGCAGGGGGCGGCGGCTTGGGTAGGGGCGGCGGCTTGGGTAGGGAAGAGAGAAAGTGAGAGGGAGGGAGAGGGAGAGGGGTTTTGGGAAAAATAAAGGGAGGGGGGCGGCATGGGCCAACTTGGCCCAAAGGGGGCGCGCGGGAGGGGCGACCGGGCCGGCCAGGGGCGGTCCACGACGCGGGAGAGAGAAAAAAGAGAGAGAGAAAGAAAAAGAAAAAGAAAAAAAAGGTTTTTCTCCCTTTCGAAATCCGATCTTTCTAAATGAATGCACTTACATCCCTAAGCAAATCAAAGAATGCATAGTTCGGCATGGTGCATCAAACAACATCAAGTAATTTTAGGGTTTTTCTTTACACGGGAATTCCAAGCCGAACTCCGTTATAACTTTGGAAAAGATCAAGGTTTAGCGAGGGAATGAGAAAAAGAAAAGGGTAACGCCTGAATTTGGTGAAAGAAAAGAAGAAAAAATTCTACCCCCAAATTCAGGGCGTTACACAGCCTTAGCGAGGTATAAACACAAAACAAAAGTATTTTCACGAGCTAATATGAAGGAGCCTCTTTGGGAGATCTGCAGAACTGATTTCCGTGTGGCTGTTTGACTTCTGCGCAGCCTTCAGTATTTTGACAATAACTTCTTCTAGGAATCTTCAAATGACGTGGGGTTGGATGCGTTGGAAAGCTGACTTGATAAGCTTTCTCACCATATATAGCATGCTTAATAAAACTTCGTAGAATGATGCAGTTTAATACGAAAACTTGGTCATCAAGCTGACTGTTGACCTTCTGACCAGTCGGCACTAAAGTAGGTCGGCTGCCTTTCTGGTATATGTGGTTAAGTCGGCTTTAGAAGCATTGGAAACTAGACTTCAAGAGCTTTTCAAAAAGTACTTATGGGCCTTCATAGCTTTTGGGAATCAAAAGATATGACTGTTTCTTCTGGACGGTTCTGTTGCGCTGGACTGACTTGGATATAGTTCTTGCTGATTCGCCCTTGATATGTTTTGTCCTTCCTCTTTGGTGAACCTAAGTAATATCAACATACACGACTTAGGTAGCATAAAATTCTCATTAGTGTTTAAATGAAATTCATAAAATAGCGCGTGCACCTCTTGCTGTAGCTTCTTAGCTCGGCTACGTGTAATTGGTCCATCAAAGACTTGGGTTGGTGATGACGTTGGTTGTACTTGAGTTGATGTAGTATGACTTATGGGTTGTAACATGTTGCTTAATGGCGTGGTCATATCATCCTCCTCCCCTTGAAAAGGAGTCGTCCTCGACTCTGAAGTGTCTTCGCTTGTATATGGTAAGAGGTCAGCAACATTGAACGTGTTGCTCACGCCATAGTTTTGTGGAAGATCTATCTTGTATGCATTATTATTGATCTTGTCATAAGTCTTCTTTTGTCCAAAATGACCTGTTAGACCTCCTCCATGTGACTCCTGCAATAAAAGCAATCTAACCGAAGAATTTGGTACACAAAGTTTGTTAGCTCTAAAAAATCTATCATGTATATGATATTTTTCCCAACCTTTTCCATCTTTACAATGAATGTATGGTTCTGAAAATTCAGGATCATCATTATACATTTCTTTCAAATTTTCAAGACCCAAAGCTTTTACCTCTAGTTGATTCAACAACACATTCCTTCGAGATAAGGCATCAGCGACCACATTGTCCTTACCTTTCTTATATTTCACAATGTATGGAAATGTTTTGATAAACTCAACCCATTTGGCATGGCGACGGTTTAGTTTGGCTTGCCCTTTCAAATACTTCAAAGCTTCCTGATCGGAATGAATAACAAACTCTTTTGGCCATAAATAGTGCTGCCATGTTTCAAGCGATCGGACCAAAGCATACAATTCTTTGTCATACACAGAATAATTTAATTGAGCACCTCCCAATTTTTCACTAAAATATGCTATAGGTTTTCCTTGTTGCATTAAAACTCCTCCTATCCCAATCCCACTAGCATCACATTCTACTTCAAAAGTTTTAGTGAAATCAGGAAGAATAAGTACAGGTGCTTCAGTCAAACGTTTCTTCAATTCTTGAAAAGCATCTTCTTGTGAGTTTCCCCATTTAAATTCAACACCTTTCTTTGTCAATTCATTTAATGGGGAAGCGATGGTACTGAAATCTCGCACAAATCTTCTATAAAAACCAGCAAGACCATGAAAACTTCTTACTTGACTTACATTCGTTGGAGCTGGCCAATCCTTGATGGCTTTCACCTTGGATTCATCCACCTCTATTCCTTTTGCTGAAACAACAAAGCCAAGAAACACAACATGGTCTGTGCAAAAACTGCACTTCTCAAGATTAGCAAATAATTTCTCCTTTCTAAGCTCATCTAAAACTTGTCGAATGTGTTTCACATGTTCATCAAAAGACTTGCTGTAAATTAGAATATCATCGAAGTAGACAACAACAAATTTTCCAATGAAAGTTCTTAAGACATGGTTCATTAATCTCATAAAAGTACTAGGAGCATTAGTCAACCCAAAGGGCATTACTAACCATTCATACAACCCAAATTTTGTTTTAAATGCAGTCTTCCATTCATCTCCAGTTTTCATTCTTATTTGATGGTATCCACTTCTCAAATCAATTTTAGTAAAAATTGTGGAACCACTTAATTCATCAAGCATGTCATCTAGCCGTGGAATAGGATGGCGATAGCGAATGGTAATATTATTTATAGCTCTACAATCAACACACATCCTCCAAGATCCATCTTTCTTAGGTACTAAAATCACAGGAACAGCACAAGGGCTTAAGCTTTCACGAACAAAACCTTTATCAAGAAGTTCTTGTACTTGCCTTTGTATTTCCTTAGTTTCTTCGGGATTGGTTCGATATGGTGGACGGTTAGGAAGTGCAGCCCCTGGAATAAGATCGATTTGATGCTCAATCCCTCGAATTGGAGGTAGTCCAGCCGGTGTTTCTTGTGGAAATACGTCTTCATAGTCCTGCAAAAGATCAGCCACAACACTAGGAAGAGATGTTATGTCGTTAGGAGAAATCAAAACATCTTTGTTCACAAGTACAAAGAGCACTTGATATGGGTTGTTCCTCACTTCTCTCAGCTCAGATTTTGTGGCTAGCATAACTAGATGTTCTCCCTCTTCCTTCTTTTTATCTTTGGAATTTGGCTTGTAGCACTCACTCACCGAATTGTGGATGGCACTCAATTTCTTTTGCTCTTCTCCTCCTCTACTTGTTGTACTAATTTCAGTTTTCTTTTGTAAGTGTTCAGCCATGATTTGTTGAGGGGTCATAGGCTTGAGTACAAACTTTCTCCCTTTCAGATCTAGCGTGTATTGATTTGTTCTTCCATAATGTTGAGAATATCGGTCATATTGCCAAGGTCTTCCTAGCAGCATGTGACACACAGACATGGGTGCAACATCACACTCCACTATGTCAACATACTCTCCAATCTTGAACGGAACTTTCACTTTATAACCAATCTTGATATCTCCCGATTCATTCAGCCATTGGACATGATATGGATGAGGGTGTCGCTGCAACTTCAAACCAAGCTTTTCAACCATCTCACGACTTGCAAGATTATGGCAGCTCCCTCCATCAATGATCACCTTTACTACTTTGTCTTGCACTTTTGCTCGTGTTTGAAAAAGATTATGTCGCTGTCCAATTTCAGCTTCTTTCATTTGAACACTCAAGATTTGTGTAACCACAAGAGTAGTACCATGCTCAAATTCACATCCCGTATGTTCTTCAGATTTATCAATGTCATCTTCATTTCCTGCTTTAGCTTCCTCTTCACTAGCTGATGTATATTCTCCATCATCAGTCACAAGGATCACACGATTATTTGGACACTCCTTTATGACATGACCACGACCTCCACACTTGAAGCACTGAATACCACTACTCTTGGCTGTTGAACCCACTGATGTTGAAGTGGATGCTGCTGGTTTATAACTCGTGTTTGGAGCAGCACCGTTCTTTCCACTAGAATTGCCTTGAATATTGGATTGCAAGTCTCCAGTTGAACCTTTTGACGCTAAGGGTGCAACAGTAAACCTTGAGCTTCCTCCAGTCATGGTTCGTGCACCATATGACAAAGGTTTGTTGTTCTTAGCATCTTGCTGCAGCTGGCGTTCAGCTTTGGTGGCTTGATGTACCAAATCAATAAGACGTTGGTACGGCTGAAACTCAACAATACGCTGAATGTTGGGGTGTAACCCAGCCATGAAACGTGCAATGGTTTGCTCTTCGTCTTCATACACATTGGCTCTAATCATGGCCTTCTCCATCTCCTTATAATATTCCTCAACAGAGAAACTTCCTTGCCTCAAATTCTGCAATTTATCAAAAAGATCACGCCGATAATGCTTTGGCACAAAACGAATTCTCATTTCTCGCTTCATCTCTTGCCAAGTAATAATAGGGTCCTCTCCATCTTCACGATCACGAAGAAGTTGCTCCCACCAAATCAGAGCATATCCTTCAAACTCAAGAGATGCCATTTCAAGTTTCTTCTCCTCTGAATAATTATGTAGGCGGAAGATTTTCTCCACCTTCAATTCCCATGTGAAATAATCTTCAGGATCAGATCTACCATCAAATTTTGGCATGGTAAACTTAAGTTTCTCAAATCTCTCTTCTTGGTTGACACCTCTATGATGACGACGACCATAGCGACGTTGAGACTGATCATCCCCAAATTTAGATTCTTCATTGTCATTATTTCTTCGATTCCGGCCTCTTCCTCTACCATATGTAGCACCTTGATTTCTCCTCCCATGTTCACTTGCTCTTCTAGAATAATTTCCTTCATCTTCTTCCCCATCTTCATCATGGTTTCTTACACCGTCGGGGAGTCGACGACGACCTCTGATTTCAGCCATAAGTGTCTGAAGATCTTGTGCCAACAGATCTTGCTTGGCTTCTATGCTTTGTTTGAGCTCATTGAATTGTATCAGGGTGACACATTCTTCAATCTCAACGTTGGGATCCATCTTCCTGCGAAGTTAGTGGCAACAAGGCAACAAATATATGTGGAATATGAAGCTATATAGAATCTCACAACCTCACCACTCTTACCAACCAAAGCTCTTATGAGTTCCCTGCAGGTTGCAAGAAAATGTGTGGTGGTAACAAGAAAGTGGTGGTTAAGCGAATACAAGACCAGAGTACCGATTACGATGGCTTATATGTGGAGCTTGGTGGGGATTAATAAACAAGGGATACAATCTGAATTCTAGTTGTTGTTAAGTTAAATAACCATCCGACTAGAAGTTCTATGCCTAGTGCTGACCACAAGATACGAGTGATGTAAATAGATCAAACACACGCGCAAGAAATTTCAGATTTGATGCAGACAAGGAGTATGATTGGAATGCAAGTGTTGCAATCAGATCCAACCAAAATTTTGCACCAAATGACAATAGCAAACTGGTTGAACAACTTGATAAAATTTTCAGCACTTGTGCACATAAACAAACTGATTGTTCTACTTTTCTTTCACAATCTTGTTCAACAATTTTCTTTGGTACTTTTCTTTCTTCTCTTTTTTGATACTCTTTTTTTATAGAACTAAACACAGAGATCTGATATGATATTGCACACTTTTTAATACTTAACAAAGAACTCAACCAGCAGCTATAACTTAAATAGGATCAAAGTTAACGCGAAGGAAATGATGAGGTTTTTTTTTCAGAATACTCTTTTTGTGGATATTTTCAGATATATATAAGAGGCTCAAAGGAAACACAAAGGATAGAGTGACCAGCAACTAAACAAAGATTCTAAGGACTGAAACTTAACAAAACTCACTGGAACAACAGATTGAAAGAAAAGGCTATGGCAAAAATGGCTTTTTGGTGGATAGGACGAACACAAAATATATGTAGCTAAGGGTAAAGAATTCTACCGTAGCAACTGAGGCTTTGATACCAGATGATGTGTCACGATGCCCGATCTTCACGACGTAGGATCAATCTTCAGATAACTAGCTTCAAAGAAGCCAAGATAACTTGCTGCAAGCAGCGATAACTAGTGCAACCTGACAAATAAAACTCGAAGCCAACCACCGTCTTTAACCGGCAGCCTGAATCGAGGATTCGCCCAACCACACTCTCAAAGAACCAACCAACACAGCCTACAATCAATCGAGGAGACCTCGAAGGGAGTAGGAGCACCAATTGGGAGCGGATGAAGCCGCCGCTTCTGCAATCCCGCGAAGGAATTCACAAGAGCAAAGAGGTAGAGATCACTCTCAATATTTGTTAGCACACAACTGAACAAAGGGGTTCTGTTTTAGATTATCATAAGCTACCTTACATCATAGACATAGGGGGGTATTTATACTAGTAACAACCAGCCTTAGCGAGGTATAAACACAAAACAAAAGTATTTTCACGAGCTAATGTGAAGGAGCCTCTTCGGGAGATCTGCAGAACTGATTTCCGTGTGGCTGTTTGACTTCTGCGCAGCCTTCAGTATTTTGACAATAACTTCTTCTAGGAATCTTCAAATGACGTGGGGTTGGATGCGTTGGAAAGCTGACTTGATAAGCTTTCTCACCATATATAGCATGCTTAATGAAACTTCGTAGAATGATGCAGTTTAATACGAAAACTTGGTCATCAAGCTGACTGTTGACCTTCTGACCAGTCGGCACTAAAGTAGGTCGGCTGCCTTTCTGGTATATGTGGTTAAGTCGGCTTTAGAAGCATTGGAAACTAGACTTCAAGAGCTTTTCAAAAAGTACTTATTGGCCTTCATAGCTTTTGGGAATCAAAAGATATGACTGTTTCTTCTGGACGGTTCTGTTGCGCTGGACTGACTTGGATATAGTTC
>NC_050096.1:255830366-255877866 GCF_902167145.1 Zea mays | reverse complement strand
GGAAGATAGGGGATAAGATAGCACAATTTGGATCGTGCACCTTCACGTCGATGATTGGGAAGACTTCGGCTGAGGTTGTGGAGATAGTCCCCTGTGCTAGGAACAAGTGGGGTAACTGGTGGGACTTTTGGTTCTATGTGGCGCCCAAGGATGATGAAGGCTTGTCGAGTCTGCCTCCGGCCATCCTGTGCTCACATTGTTATGTGGCATTTCCTCGATTCAAGGTGGCGGAAGAAGACGAAGATGAAGGGCCCCCCTGATATGCTGCCCGCCTTAGTAGCGGGAGCGACCTAGTGGAGGAGTTTATTGCCTTTGGGGTGTGGCCCTTGGCACATGGTTGGGCGTTGGGCGAAGTGACCCCCTGCCGGATGCCTACCCTGGGCGGCCAGATGGTGCGAAGTCCATCCTTCGTAGTGGATCTACGCGGTCGCGACGCAGCCGCATTTGTGCGTGAAGTCGAGGTCGAGGCCGTGAAAATTGTAGGGAAGGATGTGCCGAAGGCGGAGACTTTGAGGAGTTGGGACATTCGCGGTTCAAATGTTAGGCTAAACCGTGTTTTTGAGTTAAACCATTTGTTGTATGGTGGTTACCCGGGGGGACTATGCCGACGTTGCTGGCCGCTGGGGGAAACAGGCAATGTCAACGGCCGACGAGGGCCCCTCATGGGACAAGGCTCCAGGTGCGGTCGCTAGGAAAAGGAAATTAGGTACAACAGCTAAGGTGTTGAGGGCTTCCAATCATTTTGTTGTGGATTTGTTGGAGACGTGCGCGGCTCCCGGGGAGACGATGTCTTTGCCCGAGCTCCGGGAATCTTCCGCGTGAATGCTGAAGGTTACCGGGGATCGCTAGCCTAGGAATGTTTTGATACCTCGAGCGACCGGCGAGGACATATTTATGTCTCGATTAGCTCATGACATGAAGATTTTCCCTTACAAAAGGAAAGTTGGTGTTGTTGTATCGGCAGTGATGGAGAAGGATCACCAAGATGCGCCGTGGAAGCGTCGGGCTTACGCCAGGTTGGCGGACCCGAGGCGCGAGGCGTTGGTGGCGCGGCCCAGCGCGAAGCCTGCTGCCTCGAGTTCCAGTATGCCTCCGCCCGCTGCGCCAACCAGTGAGCGAAGGCCTCCCTCGCCAGTACACGCTACTAAGACAGCGGTGGCAGGCGCCGAAGTCTCCATGGAGCTCTCCGTGGACGATTACCTAGTGGGCGGGGTCGCTATGTTCGACGCCCAAACAGGGTTGGCTCCTGCTGGTGAGTTTTTTTGACGAGGTATGCGTTTCTGACCTGACCATGGTGTGGGGGCAGAGTTCGGGCAACTGGCTGTTGTTCCAGCGGAGGTGTCAGCCGGCCCGATGGCCGCGACGACCATGGCAAAGGGTGATGTGGGGGCCCCGGAGGACCCGTGGTCCAAGTTCTGCGCCGGCGGAGAGATTGCCTCGGCCTCCGCTGCGAAGGGCGTGGCCACATCAGTTACGTAGCAGCTGAAATTTGTGAGCGTGACTAGTGCTTGCTGTTGTATCATTTTCGTAGTCCTGCTTTGACAGTCTTTGTGACAGGCGTCTGCCTTTGCTGAACGCATTGCTTCGGGGGCGTTGACCTTGGAGTTTTCTGCCGAGAGGCAGCGACTTGAGGGGAGAATTGAGCGCCTCCGGACGCAACATACGGAGGAGGTCAGGGACAAGTCGACGACGGAGAACAAGAGCCGCAACCTGCTTGAGAAGCTGGCAGCGACGGAGACGGAGAAAGAAGACCTCAGCCGTCGGCTTGCGGAGGAGAGGGAGGGCGCGGAAAAGGCCCGCGCAAAGGCCCAGGCTGTCCGTGCTGAGACTGACGCCGCGAACGTTGAGGCCAGCCTTGCCCTTAAACACGCCGCCGACGCAGAGTCAGGGCTGAAGAGCTTGCGCAGCTACACCGAGAGGACGGAGGCCTCCACCCGCACTGGGGTTGAACGGGCGCACACGCTGTTCGTGGATGCGTACCGTGAGCTCGGTGCGCGAACCGCCCCTTTTGACAAGTCTGGCGAGGAGGTGGGCCTTCGCTTTCTTGGGTGGCTGCAGGAGGAGCTGGAGTCGCTCCCGTCTACCACGACGGGCCTCATGTCCTATGCCTCACTCGTTACCTGCGAGGGGCGGCAAATGCCTTGTCCCGTGAGGGATGTAGGCATTTCGAAGTCTTCGATCGGGTAACCGAGGACTTCGACTGTGGAATCTTCCAGGTTGGAGACGAGGTGTTAAAGTGGTCCACTGGGGCGCTTTACGACAGGATGTGGGGCCCTCACGCCCGTGACACTGTCCGGGAGAGGGCTGACCGAGCATTGGTGCAGGTATGTTGTCTCTGCATTTTTTCATCATCATTCTTTTTTTTTGAAATTTTTTGTTGTCTTCGTAGATGATGAATGATGAAGAAGTCGAGGACTTCGGTGGCCTTGAAAGCTTGATGACCCAGACAGAGGGCGTGGAGACGGGGGTTGAAGGGCACTCAGTGCCTCAAGCCGGCCCTGACGAAAACTCTATAGCGGCGGCTGCTCGGGCGTAGGTGGCAGGGTCGCATTAGGGTTGTTAGGTTTTGGGTTTCTTTTTGTGATACTGAAGGTCGATTGCTGCGCAGGTTCCGACGTCTAGGCCTGCACAAGCAACCCCCCTGATGTTGATACTAGTATTTTGGCGGCTGCGAATGCAATGCCCTTTAATGGAAATGTGTATGAGGGTTCTGAAACTGAGTCGTGGTCCTCGGACGAGGATGATTTTGGGAGCCCTCTTTTGTGGATTGAGGAGTCCTCTGATGAAGATTTAGACTACTTTGCTGTGTTGGATTTGGTCGCATCAGAGTCCTGCCGCAATCTGATGTGCGCGAAGAGTCTGTTCCCCCAGCCAGGGCAATGGCCGAAGACCACCACAGACAAAAAGTGGTGTCGAAGCAGAGTGTTGGTGGGATGTCACGAAGTGGGAGATGTCGCCGGATGGGTATGGAGCGATCCCGTCTTCGACTAAATCGGGGTAGCCAACGCGATCTACTGTGCTTGACGTCCAGGACGTGTATTGGGGAGGGGGACTTGCGGAATCTATTTGAGGGCAAAGAGTTGAGGATGATATTGTTTAATTTCTGGGAGGCGGGTCTTATTCCGAAGGCAGAGCCGATGTGACATTTTGTTGTCCTCGCTCTCGTGTTGCAATAGTGAGTGAAAACTCTGCCCTCCCCTGCTTCGCAATAGAGAGGGAGGGCGGCAAAATATGATTTGTATTATTTATGCGATGTGGCCGACGGGCCTTTCGTTTTATGTATGTAAACTATGATGGCATATCGCGTGCTGCATTTATTGTGAGATTGTTTCAATTTGTAATTGTGTTGGCGCAGCAGTTGGGTGGGATGAGGACTTCGTTAACTGCGGGTGATGTCGTGCGCTTCTGGTGCATGCCCGGCTGCACCCTTAGGTGGCTTTTGCTTGGACGTGTCTTGTAGTAAAGACTTCACACCCTGTGGGTGATGTCGCGCACTTATTGTGCATGCCCGGCTGCACCCTTAGGCGGCTTTTTGCTCGGACGTGTCTTATAGTAAAGACTTCGCACCCTGTGGGTGATGTCGTGCACTTATTGTGCATGCACGGCTGCACCCTTAGGCGGCTTTTGCTCGGACGTGTTGCACGCAAGGGCAATCTAGGCTGCCTCTTGCGGTGACTGTTTTGTGCGTTGAATGTCGAAGACCGTTGCCACGGTCTTTTTCGACGCCCATGACCATGATATTGGCTGGATTGTTTGTGTGGGGGCTTTTCGGTATTATATTACATGGCTCCGCCTCGTTAAAAACCTCACCCCCGGGAGGAAAAGAGTGCGGGCCTAAGCGACATTGTTTGAAGAATTACAAAGGCACATGGGCCTTGGATCTTAAATAAAGAATTTACGTAGGTTTTCTATATTCCATGAATGCTCCAGGTCTTCGCCAGATGATGTGGCTAGCCTGTAAGCGTTTAACGATGCTTTTGTCTTGACTATGTATGGCCCTTCCCATTTTGGCTCAAGCTTGCCTCGGGACTCTGTTCTGATGGTTCTTGTGAGTACTAGGTCCCCTTCGTTGAATTCTCTTGGGACGACATTGTTGTCACGTCATGCCTTGGTCTGAGCTTGATACTTATTCAGGGCCTGCAAGGCGAGGACACGGTCTTCATCGATAAGATCTTTGGAAGTTGATTCGTCGACGTCGGGGATGGCTAATTGGTTTGTTCGTGGGGATCCATGTTTTAACTCTGGAGGTGTCATTGCCTTGGATCCGTACATCAGACATAAGGGTGTGAACCTGGTTGCTCGGCACTATGTTGTGTTCAACGCCCATATGACTTCGGGTAGTTGGTCTGCCCATTTGCCCTTTTTGTCGTCGAGGAGCCTTTTCTTGATAGCGCTGAAGATCTTACCATTGGCACGCTCAACGACACCGTTGGAGTGTGGGTGGTATACAGAGGCGAACACTGCCTTGGTGCCGATGGAACTGCAGAATTCTCGGAAGTCCTGGTTGTCAAACTGCTTGCCGTTGTCGACCGTCAGCTCGGATGGGACTCGGATGGGACTCTGAACCGGCAGATGATGTTCTGCCAGAAGAATTTCTACGCGGTCTTCGCTGTTATTATGGAGATTGCTCTGCCTTTGATCCATTTGGTAAAATATTCGATGACGATGAAGGTGAATTTTAGGTTCCCTTGTGTCGTAGGCAGTGGTCTGATAATGTCTAGCCCCCATCGCTGAAGCAGCCAGGTGTAGGCGATGAGTTTGGTAAATTGCGAAGGGGCGCCTGAGCGAGGAGAGAATTTCTGGCATGCTTCGCATGATCTGGTGACTCGGTTGGCCGTGCATATTATTACAGGCCAGTAGAATCCCTGACGAATTACCTTGGCTGCGAGGGTGAGAGAACCTAGAGGGGGGGTGAATAGGTGATCCTGTAAAATTCAACAACTAATAGCCACAAAACTTGGTTAAGTGTTAGTATGGCTAAGTAGCGAGCTCTTGCGAACACAAGTATCACAAAAAAACAATCACAAAAGACACTATCCGGGCGCAACCGACCGTTGCAACTTCGGGCTGGTTGGCTCACCGGACACTGCCGGTGCACACCGGACAGTCCGGTGCCCCCTGCCGACCGTTGGAGCGGGCCACACGTCGCCCGCGGATTTGGCGGCCGACCGTTGCGCTGGCGGCTGTTGGCTCACCGGACAGTCCGGTGAATTTTAGCCGTACACCGCTGTCGGCGTTTCGAGACAGGGGGTCCCTAAGCCGACGAGTGAGTGTGCTGCGTGCCCCAGCCCAGATGGATCGAGCGCGTGGGCGAGCGCGAAGGGGGGAGAGGCGAGGTGGCCGGAGCCGAGCGTGAGAGAGGTGGAAGTCCCGCGGCCTTCGTGTTCGTCCCGCGCCCAGGTCGGGTGCGCTTGCAGTAGGGGGGTTACAAGCGTCCACGCGGGTGAGGGAAGCGAGCGGCCCCAAGAGAGCGCCTGTCCCGTCCTCGGTCCCGCGCGGCCAACCCTCTCTAAGAAGGCCCTGGTCCTCCCTTTTATAGTCGTAAGGAGAAGATCCAGGTGTACAATGGGGGGTGTAGCAGAGTGCTACGTGTCTAGCGGAGAGAGAGCTAGCGCCCTAGGTACATGCCAATGTGGCAGCCGGAGAGGTCTTGGCACCTTGCTGGCGTGATGTCGTGGCTGTCGGAGGTGCGACGGAGCCTGGCGGAGGGACAGCTGTTGGAGCGGTCGAGTCCTTGCTGACGTCGCCCTGCTTCCGTAAGAGAGCTGGGGGCCACCGTCGTCACAGGGCTTGTGGAGCGCCATCATTGCCCATCCGGCGGAGCTGGCCGGATGGGACGCCGGTCTTGTTCTCCATGACCCGAGTCGATTCGGGGTAGGATGATGATGGCGCTTCCTGTTGACGTGGCGGGTCTGTGCCCTAGGCAGGGTGACGTGGGGGCTCCTCCGAAGCCGAGGTTGAGTCTGTCTTCTGTTGCCGAGGCCGAGTCCGAGCCATGGGGTCGGGCGAGGCGGAGGTCGTTTGGCTGAGGCCAGGGCGGAGTCCGAGCCCTGGGGTCGGGCGGAGCGGAGTTCGCTGTCTTCCGGGTCTTAGCCCGAGTCCGAGCCCTGGGGTCGGGCGAGGCGGAGGTCGTTCGGCCGAGGCCAGGGCGGAGTCCGAGCCCTGGGGTCGGGCGAGGCGGAGTTTCGTCGTCTTCCGGGTCTTAGCCCGAGTCCGAGCCCTGGGGTCGGGCGGAGCGGAGTTCGCCGTCTTCCGGGTCTTAGCCCGAGTCCGAGCCCTGGGGTCGGGCGGAGCGGAGTTCGCCGTCTTCCGGGTCTTAGCCCGAGTCCGAGCCCTAGGGTCGGGCGGAGCGGAGTTCGCCGTGGCGCCTTTGGCAAGGCCTGACTGTCTGTCAGACTCACTCTGTCGAGTGGCACCGCAGTCGGAGTGGCGCAGGCGGCGCTATCCTTCTGTCAGACTGGTCAGTGGAGCGGTGGAGTGACGGCGGTCACGTCGGCTCTGCCGGGGGGGGGGCGCGTGTCAGGATAAAGGTGTCAGGCCACCTTTGCGTTAAATGCTCCTGCAACTTGGTCAGTCGGTGTGGCGATTTAGTCAGGGTTGCTTCTGAGCGAAGCCAAGGCCTCGGGCGAGCCGGTGATGTGTCCGCCGTAAAAAGGGGGGCCTCGGGCGAGACGGAAGTCTCTCGAGGTCGGCTGCCCTTGGCCGAGGCTAGGCTCGGGTGAAGCGTGATCGAGTCACTCGTGCGGACTGATCCCTGACTTAATCGTACCCATCAGGCCTTTGCAGCTTTATGCTGATGGGGGTTACCAGCTGAGAATTAGGCGTCTTGAGGGTACCCCTAATTATGGTCCCCGACAGTAGCCCCCGAGCCTCGAAGGGAGTGTTAGCACTCGCTTGGAGGCTTTTGTCGCACTTTTTTGCAAGGGGACCAGCCTTTCTCGGTTGCATTTTGTTCCGGTGGGTGCGCGCGAGCGCACCCGCCGGGTGTAGCCCCCGAGGCCTCGGAGGAGTGGTTACACTCCTTCGAGGTCTTAATACCTTGCGTAATGCTTCGGCTGGTCTGGTCGTTCCCTCATGCGAACTGGCCGTAGCCCGGGTGCACGGTCGGGGCCCAAGCTCTCGGGCTGGTATGTTGACGCTGTCAACGGTTTGGCCGGAGCCGGTTTTTGCGAGAGCAGCCCCCGAGCCTCTGCACAGGGCGAGAGGACGATCAGGGACAGACTCGACTTTTTACATACGCCCCTACGTCGCCTTTCCGCAAGGAGGAGGGGGGGAGTGCGCCATGTTACCCTCGATGGGCACCGAACATGGTGTCTCCGGTGAGCTGCAAGCGGGTAATCCGAGTGGACGTCCGTGCCCCGTTCGTTGGGGGTCGGCTAGGGGCCCAGAGTGTAACACCCGGAATTTGGGGTATAAAATTTCTTTGCTCATATCCACAAATTCAGGTGTTATTCCTCTCATCTCATCTTCCCCAATCTCTTGTTTTCTCTTTCTATAGAAGAAGAGTGGTTATTTTCAAGTGCAAATGCAAGTATTATTGAATAGGTTAAACCCTAAGGGAAACAATGGTTGTTGCATCATGTTGGAGAACATTTATTTTGTTTGTTGGTTGAATGGTTTGCTTGATCTTTCAATTAATCATTTGCTTGTGCATAGAGTTAAACTGAAATAAATAGAAAACAGAAAGAAAAGAGGAAGAAAAAGGAAAAAGGAAAAGTGGCCCAGCCCCCTTCCCTGGCCCATTTCGGGCAGCCCACCCGCGCCCCCCTTCCCCTCTCTTTCTTCCCCCCACGCTAGCCCCGCGCCAGCTCCCTCCCTCGTGGGCCTGCGCGCGTCGCGGCCCAGCTCCCAGCGCGCGCGCTCGCCTGCGCCCAGCCCAGCGCCGCGCTCCCAGCCCACCCGCGGACGGCCGCTCGGCCCAGCGCGCTCGCCGCGTTCCTAGCGCGCGCGCCTACTGCGTCCAGCGCCGCGGCCCAGTGGCCAGCGCGCGTTGCGCGCACGCAACCGCGACCGCGCAGGGAGCGCCCGCCGCCGCCGCTGTCAACCGGCCCCACACGCTAGGACGCCCGCTGTGCATCTTCTCCAAACCAACCGTGCGATTTTTCAGAGAAACGACCGCCCACGACGCCTCCAAAAAGAAAAACGAACCGCTCGCGATCCCTGCGCAGTTCTCGCCCACCACTGCTTCGCCTCGGTCGCGCTCTCCGCCACGCCGAACCGCCGACCGGAGCGCCGCCGTCGCCGTGCAGGGTGCCTGTTTCTCGCCGTCGAGGTGAGCTCGCCCCACCCTCTCTCTCCTTCCCCGTTCTCTCTCTTCCCCCGCCGTGCCCAGAACCTCGTCGCGCGCCGTCGCCCGCCTCGTCGAGCGCAGCCCCGGCCTCGACGCGTGATGCGCCCGTGCACTCGCCATCGCCGGCACCTTCGCCTTCTCGCCATCGAGCAGGGAGCCGTGCCGTGTCTCGCCACGCCCGGAGTCCTCGCCGTAGTTTCGCTGAGCTCTGTCCTCGCCGGCGAGCTCCCCGAGCGCAGCCGCCACCCCCCTGCGTGCGAACGCCGAGGCCCCGCGTGCGCTACCTGGCCGTTGGCCGCAGCCGTGCCGTAGATTTTCCTGTGTTCGGTCATAGAGAAAAGGAAGAAGAAGAGCCTTTTTGCAAAAGAAACCCCCTGCCCTCCTTTCGGAATTAATTTAGTGTTTTATGTGTCATGAAGAAATTATTTGCTACCCCTAAGATCTATATTTATTTACGTATAAGTTCGCAACTTAGTAGTTAAACGATAACTCTTGCGTTAGTTGTCCGTTTCGTTTTATTCAAGCGGTGATAGCCTCGTATTGACTTCATCTGCACGTGAATGATGTTGATTAATCGTAACTCATGTTTTTATTAACTGATTACACATTTGTTTAGCCAATGCCTATTATATTAGCTCTCCAATTTAAAATTAATCTATGGTTTTGAGTTTGCCTTTCTATAAATAAGTATTAATGTGATTAATATCAACTTAGAAACCTTGGAATCAATACTTACGTAGTATAAACATGACATAACAATTCTCGTATGTCGCGTCATTCTCTGTGTCGTGCGTCGCGCAACTAGTGCGCGCGCTCGCGTTTGCTTGCGCGCAGTGCATCGACGGGACTCCGTCTACGTTCGCCTACCCTTCGTCTACCCCTAGACGACTCTCGTCTACCCCCGTCTACCCCCCCCCCCCCGTCTAACCCCGTGCGCGTTCGTGTCGTTCGCCATCGCCCGCGCGTCGCGCAATAAATCGTCGCGTGCTGTCCGCGCGCGTTGTGCGTGCTGTTCTCATGCGTCGTCGTGCGTTTTACGCACGCTAATGACTCATCTCACCTAGAATAGCTCGCGCTAATTAAATATATATTTAAGCAACGGCTATTCGAACAACACACTAATCGGGGCTAAGTAGTAATTTTACTCGGCATGCGATTATTTTCTGTTAGTATGATTAAGCTGAATTAAATATTATAATTCATATTCGCTTAGTATACCTGTGATATCCCTCGACCGTAGTATCAGTCGTCTCGGTTCCGTTCTCGCGTAGTCGTAGATGCGAATTCTTGGTCGCGTGCATATTTATTTGATCTATACTGTTGTATGGTGTACTGTTTTCTACCATTTCAAGAATGTTGGATGTATGTTTGCACTCGCGTAGATATCGGGCCGTTCGTGGAGTCTGAGGGAATTGCAGGAGAAGACCCTGAGTAGCAGCAGCTTGGCGAAGGCAAGTGTCCTCTGACCTATTATGTCCCATTCACTTATAATTTATTGTCCCGCATTACTCAATTGAAACCTAAGGATTGACTAGCTTTCTATTTATCTTATCCTTGTTTACCTTTGGGTTATCATGGTTAGCATTCTACTATTGCTTTAATTTAATCAATGAACATGATGAGACTATTTATGATACTGTTATCCTGATGATGTTGATGAACTTGTGATACTCTAGGGGGCTCAGGCTGTTTCCTGAGTACCTCTCCGTAAGGACCTGTTCGTTGAGAGACCACCCGGGATAACAGTGCAACCATGAGGGTGGAATGGGGTGCCCTTAGCTAATTAATTAGGGGAACTAGAAGTGTAGTTGCTTCGCCGTCGTGCCGTCAATGGGGTCCAGGCACAGTGCTTGCTCTGCCGAGGCTGGGTGCCGAGGTTCTTTCGTTTTGCTTTTTAGTCGCCCTCCTGCGGGGAGAGGTACTGTGTTTATCAAACTGGAGAAACCTAACGGGCAGCTATGACCTCTAGGGAACCTTTATAAAGGCTTCGTAGTGAGTCCCTGGCCATTCACCTCGGGAGTGAATAAGGGTCTTGCAAGCCCGGGCTAGAGAGGGAATCACGACTCATGGGTAAAGTGTGCGACCTCTGCAGAGGGTAGTGAAACTGGTATATCAGCCGTGCTCACGGTTAAGAGCAGCCTTGGGATCCTCTTTGATTAGAGATACAAATGGTTCGAGACACAGTGGTTCCATTTATGACTTTGGCTCGATAATGATAATGATGTTCCTCGATGAGGAAATGGTTCATGGGTTGGCTATTGCTAAAACCTAGCTTTACTAATGATAAATACCTGACCAACTAAAAGCAACTGCTTGAGCCTAACCCCACATAAAGCTAGTCCACTTCAGCCAAACGGGACATTTGCTGAGTACGTTGATGTGTACTCATCCTTGCTTTACCACAAAACACCAGGTTGTCCACATTGCAACCATTGCTCAGGAGAAGACGAAGTCGTGGAAGGAGACTTCCAGGAGTTCCAAGACTACGACGAATTCTAGGTGTGGGTTGGCGGCAACCCCCAGTCAGCTGCCTGTGAAGGCCTTATCTTTACTGCGTTTCGCTAGCACTTTGATTTAACTGTTAAGTTGACGACTATGTGGATGTCTATGACTCTGTGATGTAATAAGTTAATACCTCTTTTATGTTATTATTCGAGCACTGTGCGATGATGTTCATTTATGTAATCGCTGTGTACGTGAATTCTGATCCTGGCACGTACATAGTTCGCATTCGGTTTGCCTTCTGAAACCGGGTGTGACACAGAGGCACGCCCAAAAGTACCTGCGGGTGATTTGCCGGACCCGGTCCCCTGGCGACGAGGTCCGAGGGCTCGATGCCTCCCTCCGATGGGATTCCGTTACAAGATCGTTCCAGCTGGTCTCGGAAATGTCCTAGGGTACCTCGGGAGCGCAGCCCGAGCCTCGGTTATGTATCGAACGTACCCCTGGTCATCCCTCGCTCGGTGTCTGAGGCGACTGTGAACCCTTCGGGGGCCAGCCTTCGAACCCCTGATCAGTAATGGGCGCGGAGCCCGAGTAGCCTGAGGCGGCCATGGAACCCTTCGGGGGGCTGGCCTTCGAACCCCTGACCAGTAGTGGGTGTCGGGCCCACGCGATCTGAGGCGACTGTTGAACCCTTCGGAGGGCCAGTCTTCGAACCCCTGATCAGTAGGGGGGGCTCGGAGCCCGGTTCCTTCGCGGAGAAGGATCCTTTTCGGGGTATCCCCCTTTCCCGGTCCCTGTTACAAGAGATAGAGAAAGAGAAAAAAGGAAAGGGATACGAAATCGAACGACGTGGCGTACCTCTTTTTGACGCGGTTATTACGGCGAAGGCGAAGCGTCGCGCGCTTCTCCCGCCAGAGGCGCCGCGTGTCCCGCCACGGAGTTAACGCGACGGGGCGAGTGGTTGGCGGGGTGGCCGTTACGCGTGCGCGAGCCGTTTGAGGAACGGTTGTACCGCTTCGCGCTTTTTGAATCCCGCGTCCGGTCCAGGCGGTGTGCTGGAAACGGTTTCGCCCTGGCCTTCATATACTTGAGAGGGGGTCCGGTGACGGTTCTTCGCTCTGCTCCCTTCTTTTCCCTTTAGGTTTTCGCAACCCGGGAAACTTTAGTCGGAGAAGAGAGAAACCGCTCTCCCTGCCCCCCGCGCCGCCATCTTCTCCATTTTGGTGATGGCGGATCGAGTGACCATAATCCCCCCGCGCGATCCGTGGCCCTTCTCCATGGTGACGGCGAGTGATCTGGAGGAGCTGGTCGGCGAAGGTTTGCTCCGCCCCCTCACCGACAAGCAGCGGCCAGAGTGGATTCCTCCCGTGGGCGGAGCCGCTCCGTCCCCACCGCCGGGGTATGTCGTGAGCTTCGTCTCCTTCCATGAGCGTGGATTTGGTGTGCCGACGGGCCGCTTTATGCGGGCCATCCTATTCCACTACGGGGTGGAGTTGCACAACCTCTCCCCCAACTCCATCTCGCAGGCCGCTATCTTCGTAGCGGTATGCGAAGGATACTTGGGGATCGCTCCTCATTGGGATTTGTGGACTCATCTCTTCCTCGCCGAGCCTTTCGCCTTGTCGACGGGGGAGAGGAGGATCCGTGCAGCGGTGCGGGCCGGCGGCTGCATTCTCTTGTTGAGGCAGTCGCGGGCGCTGCAGTACATTCCTGCCATTCTTGCGTCTTCGAACAAGGGGTGGCAGCGCCGGTGGTTCTAACTCCGGAATGACGGTGAGTTGCTCCCACCGTTTTCCCAGCGAGTAGTTACGGCTGCCACCGACGCCTGGCGCCATGGGACCCCGCACGAGAGGCAGAAGAATCTCGAACCCCTTCTCCAGGCCCTGAAGGAGTTGCGGGAGGGGGGACTTACCGCTGCGGGAGTGATCGCCGCTATCCACCGTCGGAGGGTGCTTCCATTGGCGGAGCAGCGGCTGCCGCTCTGGGAGATGACCCCGGAAGCTGACTGGGAGGGCTCACAAATGTCCCCTGATCCTCTCCCCTTCAACGCCCTCCAATGGCGGGTGTCGGCTGCGATGGGGAAGCCGGACCCCCACGCATACTCCCAGCTTCGGATGCGCCCCGACCAGGGGTGTGTGACTTTGGTGAGTGTTCGCTCCTTCCTTCTTCGTATATCGGGTCGCTCCGGGTCCTTATGATCGGGTTCCTTTCTCCCCTCCTTTTAGGATGTGGGGTGGCACAAACCCTCCCAGCCACGGGTCCCGGAGGACGCGGTGGACCGTGCAGCGCGGCGGGTCGCCGCGGAGGAGAAGAAGAAAAAGAAGGACGCGGAGAAGGCCCGGGCCCGCGAGCGGAGGCGGGCTCGGGACGCCTTGGAGAAGCGCCGTTGCCAGCAGGAGAGGGACGGACTCCCGAGGGAGCCGTCGCCGGAGACGCCCGACGACGATGATGACGATGATGATGATGAAGAGGATGACATGGCCGCCCGTCTCGGCCTCAGCCCCAGCTTGGGGTGTGGCCAGGAGCCGTCGAGCCAGCCCCCGAGCGGGCCGACTCCGTCAGCCCCCGAAGTCGGGGCGTCGGGCTCCCGACCCGAGGCACGGGGGCGAACCGAGAGGTCACCTGACCCCTCAACCGGAGGAGCTGAGGCAGCTCCGGTGGTCCAGGCCAAGGCGTCTGTTCCCAGGGGCCGCCGCTCGTGTCGGTGGCGCATGGGGGTGACCCTCAAGTCGTCGCGGCCGTGCCCGGGGAATCCGCTTCCCGGGCGCCCCAAGCAAGGGTGGTGCCGAAGGTGCCGGCGAAGCGGACCTCGGCGGCTGTTTCGGGAGCCGGGATCCAAGAAGGCTCCCCCCAGGCGCGGTGGATCATGGCCCGAAGTGGGTGAGTATCTCGGAATGTCTTCGTCTTGGCTTCCCATTCATATGTCTCGGTCGTGATCTTTCTTTCCTCCTCTCTTTTTTTTATATCCAGCAAGCGAAGTCATGGCCAGACCGACCTGGCACCCCGGAAGGCCCTCAAGACGGCGCCGAACTGTGTGGCCAGCGCCATTCCACCGACCCTTTCGCGGGGTACTTCACCACCGGGGGCTCGGGCGTCGCCAATCTCTGAGGAGCGGGCTCCCGAGGCTGGCTCTTCAGCCAAGGCGGCTATCGTGGTTGAGGAGGCGGCTGACGCCCACGCGGCCCTGAGTTCGCCTGCCGTGTCGGTCATGCCGGCGCCTGCCACCGCCGAGGTTGCCGCCGTCCCTATCGAAGGGCGTCCAGTTGCCGCCAGCGTCGGGATGGCTGATGCGTCGGTGCCCAAGACTTCAGAAGAGGTGGGCGTGGACGCGCAATCCGTCCAGCCGAGCGGCAGCCTCATCGCTGTGCGGCGGAGCCCCGAGGCCCGGCGCCCGTTGCTCCGATTCCGGACCCGCGAGGCCTCGGACCCCGTCTTCGTTCTCGATGATGAGCAGGAGGACCAGTCCTGGGGTGAGCTCCACGAGTGCGCAGAGGCAACGGTGGGGTCGCTCCGGTCGTCGCTGGAGGTTTTCTGCAGAGACGTCCCCAAAATCCTCCAGGTAGCGGTTTCGGGCATACCTTTTTTCCTTCTGTGGGCGAGACACTCGTCGTGACGCCCTGTTTCCTTTCCCCAGGATCTGTCGGACCGGAGCGCCGCCAAGTCGTCGTTCATCCGCCGCGAGGTTGATGTCTGGGGCTCGCTGCAATCCCTGAGGTCCTCGCTCGCCGGGGCTACCGCGCGCCTTTCTCAGCAGGATGCCAAGGTGGCGGACCTCCAGCTGCTCTGCGCCGACCTGAGAGCCGAGGCGGCTGCAGCGCGTGCGGAGGCGCAACGGCAGCGATCGGAGCTCGCCCAGGTCGTCGAGGAACGGGACCGATCTCAGGGCCGGGCTGCCGAGGCCGAAAGCCGTGCCGAGACCCTTGCGTCTGACTTAGCCGCGGCCCAGGTCGCGGCCTCGGAGCATCGTGCTCGAGCCGGAGGTACGTCTTGGTCCTCCCTGGTTCTCTTTCTTGTCCGTTTCCTTTGCTTGTGCTTGAGGTATTTCTCCTGGTTGCTTGCAGAGCTTGAGTCCGCCCTTGACGAGTCCGCCAAGGCGCTTGCTGAGGCGCTTGCCGGAGCTGCCGAGCAGAGGGATGCGGACCTTGCGGCCATGTCCGAGGCCGTCTCGGACTTTTATCGTGTCCTCGGCTCCGGCGACGTCCCTTCAGGAAGCTCCCCTCAGAGCCACCTTCGAGCCTTGGGTGATCACGCGCGCGGCAGAGTCCGCGAAGCGCTACACCACGGCGTCAGGCGGGCCTTCGCCGTGCTTGCTTCCCACTACGTTGTGGACCTGGAGCGGGTTAGTGAGGGGTACTGTCTTCCTGACGAAGACGATGCTGCCCTAGCGGAGGTCCAACGGCTCGACGCGGTCGCCGCGGGTCCGAGCGCGGTGCTGGCGACCACCTTTGAGGCGGAGATCCTTCCCCCTGCGACGTTAACGGAGGCCGAGATGGACCCCACCGACGGCGGGGATGGAGCTGAGGGCGCGGCTCCTTCCCAAGGCGGCGCCTAATTCTTGTTTGAACAGTTTCTTGTTGGATGTGCGTCTCACCGCGGCTGCTGAGGCCTGAACACTTTGTCTTTCTTGCATGGAGTCGTACTCTCCTTTCTTTCCATCTGCATGTTCGTCCTGGCTTGTCAATAATAGGGTGGCTTCTCGAGTCGGGCCATTCTTCGTGGCAGGTGATGAGTGAGGTATCCCTAACCCGGAGGCACAGGAGCTCCTCGGCTCAGTCGGCCTTGCCATTTACATGTACCCGCGTTCGCTCCTCGAGACCCTGCTTCTGACATAGCCGGGAGAACGTAGCCGGGAGGACGCAAGAGGCCCCTTTTTTGATTGAAAATTTTTGACACGGAGAAGTATGCCCGATCTTGACGCAGAGGGGTTCCCCCTTTTTAGCCCCCGAGGGAGGGTCGGGCTCTGCCAAGGCGAGGCCGACCCTTCCTTGATGACCGAGGCGCAGAGGCTGTCTGACGGATCGGGCTCCGGCCCGGATATCCAGCGAGTGTTTGGCGACATCCCTCGGTATGTCGGGCATGTCTGAGGGACTCCGCGCAAGGACGTCGGCGTTTGCGCGGAGAAAGTCGACGAGCACTGCTTCCTATTTGGGGTCGAGCCCGGAACCGATCCGGATCTGCTTGGTGGTGTCGCCACTGGGGTCAAGAGGGACGGCCTTAACCGTCTCTGCTGACTCGAAGTTGCCGGCATGGCGCTTCACGTCTGGCACCTCCTTGGAGAGGTTCTCCAGGTCGGCGATGAGGGCCTCAGACTCGGCGAGGGCCTCGGCGTACTCCACGCACTCCACGTCGCATTCGAACGCGTGTTTGTACGTGGGGCCGACGGTGATGACCCCGTTGGGGCCCGGCATCTTGAGCTTCAGGTAGGTGTAGTTGGGGACGGCCATGAACTTCGCGTAGCATGGCCTCCCTAGCACGGCGTGGTAGGTTCCTCGGAACCCGACCACCTCGAACGTCAGGGTCTCCCTTCGGAAGTTGGAGGGCGTCCCGAAGCAGACGGGGAGGTCGAGTCGCCCGAGGGGCTGGACGCGCTTCCCAGGGATGATCCCATGGAAGGGCGCAGCGCCTGCTCGGACGGAGGACAGATCGACGCGCAGGAGCTTGAGGGTCTCGGCGTAGATGATGTTGAGGCAGCTGCCCCCATCCATCAGGACCTTGGTGAGCCTGACATTGCCGACAACGGGGTCGACGACGAGCGGGTATTTCCCCGGGCTCGGCACATGGTCGGGGTGGTCGGCCTGGTCGAAGGTGATGGGCTTGTCGGACCAGTCTAGGTAGACTGGCGCCACCACCTTCACCGAGCAGACCTCCCGGCGCTCTTGCTTGCGATGCCGAGCCGAGGCGTTCGCCGCATGCCCTCCATAGATCATGAAGCAGTCGCGGACCTCGGGGAACTCTCCTGCTTGGTGATCTTCGTTCTTGTCGTCGTCGCGGGCCCTGCCACCCTCGGCGGGTGGCCCGGCCCTGTGGAAGTGACGCCGAAGCATAACGCACTCCTCGAGGGTGTGCTTGACGGGCCCCTGATGGTAGGGGCACGGCTCCTTGAGCATCTTGTCGAAGAGGTTTGCACCTCCGGGGGGCTTCCGAGGGTTCTTGTACTCGGCGGCGGCGACAAGGTCCGCGTCAGCGGCGTCGCGTTTCGATTGCGACTTCTTCTTGCCTTTCTTCTTGGCGCCGCGCGGAGCAGACGCCTCGGGAGCCTCTTCCGATGGGCGGCCCTGGGGCTGCTTGTCCTTTCGGAAGATAGCCTCGACCGCCTCCTGGCCAGAGGCGAACTTGGTGGCGATGTCCATCAGCTCGCTCGCCCTGGTGGGGGTCTTGCGACCCAGTTTGCTCACCAGGTCGCGGCAAGTGGTGCCGGCGAGGAAAGCGCCGATGACATCCGAGTCGGTGATGTTGGGCAGCTCGGTGCGCTGCTTCGAGAATCGCCGGATGTAGTCCCAGAGCGACTCCCCCGGCTGTTGCTGGCAGCTTCGAAGGTCCCAGGAATTCCCAGGGCGCACGTATGTGCCCTGGAAATTGCCAGCGAAGGCTTGGACCAAGTCGTCCCAGTTGGAGATCTGCCCCGGAGGCAGGTGCTCCAACCAGGCGCGAGCAGTGTCGGAGAGGAATAGGGGGAGGTTATGGATGATGAGGTTGTCGTCGTCCGTCCCACCCAGTTGGCAGGCGAGGCGGTAGTCCGCGAGCCACAGTTCTGGTCTCGTTTCCCCCGAGTACTTCGTGATAGTAGTCGGGGGCCGGAACCGGGTCGGGAATGGCGCCCGTCGGATGGCCCGACTGAAGGCCTGCGGACTGGGTGGTTCGGGCGAGGGACTCCGATCCTCCCCGCTGTCGTAGCGCCCCCCACGCCTGGGGTGGTAGCCTCGGCGCACCCTTTCGTCGAGGTGGGCCCAACGGTCGCGTCGATGGTGCTCGTTGCCGAGGTGGCCCGGGGCCGCAGGCGCGGTGTTGCGCGTGCGCCCGGTGTAGACCGAGGCTTCCCGCATGAATCGGGAAGTCGCGGCGTGAGGTTCCGAGGGATATCCCTGCCTTCGGGAGGCAGTGCTCTCGGCCCGTCGGGCCGCAGCGCCTTCCAGGAGATTCTTGAGCTCTCCCTGGATTCGCCGACCCTCGGTGGTCGATGGCTCCGGCATCACGCGGAGGAGCATTGCTGCGGCTGCCAGGTTCTGACCAACCCCGCTGGATGCGGGCGGCGGCCTGACCCTGACATCGTTGGCGACGTGGTGCTGGAGACCTTGGGGGCAGGTGACGTATTTCTCCGGGCAGGGGTTGGCCCGCCCATACCTGCCCGACGTCCCGACGGATCGGCTCAAGCGCTCCTGTTCCCTCGTTGAGCCCGGCCTGCGCCTCACGGACTTGCTCGAGTTGTGGGTCGTAACCCCCCGCCGGAGCGGGGACCACAGCTAGCTCCCGTGGGATGTCGGCGCGAGGCACCGGCCTAGGAAGATCACCGTCCTCCGGCATGCCGAGATGGTTGCCTTTGGAGGGATCCCCTAGCTCGATGTGGAAACATTCGCGGCTTGGGCCGCAGCTCTCGTCGCCAAGGCTGCGGCTTCCGTCGAAACAGTCAGATAGGCAGTAGTCACATGCGGTCATGAAGTCCCGCATGGCACTGGGGTTGCCAAGTCCGGAGAAATCCCAACAGACGCTGGGATCGTCATCTTCCTCGGACCCAGAGGGCCCGTAGGTCGAGACGTCCGTCAGCCGGTCCCAAGGCGACCGCATACGAAACCCCAGTGGGGTTGCACTCGCCTCAATGAGAGCGCCCGCCAAAGCGAGGTCGTTTGGCGGGTTGAGGCCGAGTCGAAATGACGTAAGATGGGAGTTAGTCGGTACCTTTTGGTCGACGAGGAGCGACGTAGTCACATCGGGGACTGGTTGCACCGTCATCTCAGGTACGAGGGCGACGTCCTGCAGGCTTTCCGCGAGCGCGCCGGCGTCGTCTTCTTGCTCGGGGTCAGCGTGTCGCGGGGGGACGGCGCTTGCCTTCGTCTTGAACGCGAGGTCGACGTCCGGCGTGCCTTCCGTCGGGGCGTCGGGGGCGTCGATTCGCTCGACGACCAACGAAGCGCGGCCTCCCGCTTGGCCTTGATGGCCCCGCCTCCTCCTCCGTTGGCGGGGGAGAGAACGGAGCGAGCTCGAATGTTGCTCTTCCACCACGCGGGGAAGATGTCGTCGATTCCGCCGCCGACGGGCGGGTTGTCGGCCGCCATTGTCGTTGTCGCGCGGCGGTGGAAGAAGTATCATGTCGTAGCTGCCGTCGAAGGACATGAACTCAAGAGTCCCGAAACGAAGCACCGCCCCGGGCCGGAGAGGTTGCTGGAGACTGCCCATCTGGAGCTTGACGGGGAGCTGTTCGTCAGCACGCAGCAGGCCCCTACCTGGCGCGCCAACTGTCGGCGTTTCGAGACAGGGGGGTCCCTAAGCCGACGAGTGAGTGTGCTGCGTGCCCCAGCCCAGATGGGTCGAGCGCGTGGGCGAGCGCGAAGGGGGGAGAGGCGAGGTGGCCGGAGCCGAGCGTGAGAGAGGTGGAAGTCCCGCGGCCTTCATGTTCGTCCCGCGCCCAGGTCGGGTGCGCTTGCAGTAGGGGGGTTACAAGCGTCCACGCGGGTGAGGGAAGCGAGCGGCCCCAAGAGAGCGCCTGTCCCGTCCTCGGTCCCGCGCGGCCAACCCTCTCTAAGAAGGCCCTGGTCCTCCCTTTTATAGTCGTAAGGAGAGGATCCAGGTGTACAATGGGGGGTGTAGCAGAGTGCTATGTGTCTAGCGGAGAGAGAGCTAGCGCCCTAGGTACATGCCAATGTGGCAGCCGGAGAGGTCTTGGCACCTTGCTGGCGTGATGTCGTGGCCGTCGGAGGTGCGACGGAGCCTGGCGGAGGGACAGCTGTTGGAGCGGTCGAGTCCTTGCTGACGTCGCCCTGCTTCCGTAAGAGAGCTGGGGGCCGCCGTCGTCACAGGGCTTGTGGAGCGCCATCATTGCCCATCCGGCGGAGCTGGCCGGATGGGACGCCGGTCTTGTTCTCCGTGACCCGAGTCGATTCGGGGTAGGATGATGATGGCGCTTCCTGTTGACGTGGCGGGTCTGTGCCCTAGGCAGGGTGACGTGGGGGCTCCTCCGAAGCCGAGGTTGAGTCTGTCTTCTGTTGCCGAGGCCGAGTCCGAGCCATGGGGTCGGGCGAGGCGGAGGTCGTTTGGCTGAGGCAAGGGCGGAGTCCGAACCCTGGGGTCGGGCGGAGCGGAGTTCGCCGTCTTCCGGGTCTTAGCCCGAGTCCGAGCCCTGGGGTCGGGCGAGGCGGAGGTCGTTCGGCCGAGGCCAGGGCGGAGTCCGAGCCCTGGGGTCAGGCGAGGCGGAGTTTCATCGTCTTCCGGGTCTTAGCCCGAGTCCGAGCCCTGGGGTCGGGCGGAGCGGAGTTCGCCGTCTTCCGGGTCTTAGCCCGAGTCCGAGCCCTGGGGTCGGGCGGAGCGGAGTTCGCCGTCTTCCGGGTCTTAGCCCGAGTCCGAGCCCTGGGGTCGGGCGGAGCGGAGTTCGCCGTGGCGCCTTTGGCAAGGCCTGACTGTCTGTCAGACTCACTCTGTCGAGTGGCACCGCAGTCGGAGTGGCGCAGGCGGCGCTGTCCTTCTGTCAGACTGGTCAGTGGAGCGGTGGAGTGACGGCGGTCACGTCGGCTCTGCCGGGGGGGCGCGTGTCAGGATAAAGGTGTCAGGCCACCTTTGCGTTAAATGCTCCTGCAACTCGGTCAGTCGGTGTGGCGATTTAGTCAGGGTTGCTTCTGAGCGAAGCCAAGGCCTCGGGCGAGCCGGTGATGTGTCCGCCGTAAAAAGGGGGGCCTCGGGCGAGACGGAAGTCTCTCGAGGTCGGCTGCCCTTGGCCGAGGCTAGGCTCGGGTGAAGCGTGATCGAGTCACTCGTGCGGACTGATCCCTGACTTAATCGTACCCATCAGGCCTTTGCAGCTTTATGCTGATGGGGGTTACCAGCTGAGAATTAGGCGTCTTGAGGGTACCCCTAATTATGGTCCCCGACAACCGCCGAAGTTTTCCCGAGAGTGGCCAGTTCGCCGGAGACCAGCCTGGCGCACCGGACACTGTCCGGTGCACCACCGGATAGTCCGGTGTGCCAGACTGAGCTGAGTCTTGGCTGCACAAAGGCACTCTCTTCCAATCTTTTTCTTTTCCTATTTCTAGCACTTAGGTAACTTCATTAGTACCCAAAACAAATGTACTAAGTCTAGAAACATACCTTCTTGTTGATTTGCACTTCATTCATCATTTGGCATATAATAACCCACTTAATATGTGTTGGACACTTAATCACCAAAATATACTAGAAATGGCCCAAGGGCACATTTCCCTTTCAATCTCCCCCTTTTTGGTGATTTATGCCAACACATCAAAAAGCAACAAATAGAAGTGCAACATCAATGCAATTGAGAACAAAAATAGTCTTAGACAAGATTTGACATATTTGGATCGTTCCTTGCCACCACTTGGTTTGTTTTTGCAAATCAAATTCATTTCCTATCTCTAAGTCAAACACACTTGTTTGGGCACAAAGAGAGATAATCCAAGAGTAAAAATGATTAAGAGCCAAAAACTCCCCCTTTTTCCCATAATCAAACATTCTCCCCACAAGAGACCAAATTTTGACACTAAGAGTATTTTGACAAATCAAAAGTTCTACTCTACTCTTTTGAAAATTTCTACTCTTTTGAAAATTTCTACTCTTTTGAAAATTTCACAAGTGGTAGCTGATCCATTTGCTTTGGCGTTATTTTCTCCCCCTTTGGCATTAAGCACCAAAAGGGATCATTCTTGGCCCTTTAACCCCATTGCCTCACCAAAATTGTCAATTAAGAGCAAAAAGGCAATAAGAGCATAGATATGAACTTGGAGTTAATACCGGAGTGCAGTGGAAGTCTTTGCATGGTCCAAGTTCACATTTCCCTTTCAATTCACCTTTGAGGCTACATTAAGTAAACTCAACACAAATGTTAGTCTCAAAGGGTCAAGTTGTAGCACTTCTCCCCCTAAATATGTGCATCATTCACACATGGACTTTTGAGGTCCGGGGATCCCTTGCACAACTTGAGCACCATAAATAAACCTCATAAATGCATAAAGTAACTTGATCAAGGGCATTAAACACATGTATGCTATAGATCAATCCAAGTTACGCGAATCTAAGACATTTAGCTCACTACGCAGCCTACAAAAGGTTTTCTCATCTAAAGGCTTGGTAAAGATATCGGCTAGCTGGTTCTCGGTGCTAATATAGAACACTTCGATATCTCCCTTTTGCTGGTGGTCTCTCAAAAAGTGATGCCGGATGTCTATGTGCTTAGTGCGGCTGTGTTCAACAGGATTATCCGCCATGCGGATTGCACTCTCATTGTCACATAGGAGTGGGACTTTGCTCAGATTGTAGCCAAAGTCCCGGAGGGTTTGCCTCATCCAAAGTAGTTGTGCGCAACACTGTCTTGCGACAACGTACTCGGCCTCAGCGGTGGATAGGGCAATGGAGGTTTGTTTCTTAGAACTCCAAGACACCAGGGAACTTCCTAGGAATTGGCACGTCCCTGATGTACTATTCCTATCAACCTTGCATCCAGCATAATCGGAGTCCAAATATCCAATCAAGTCAAAGGTAGACCCCTTTGGATACCAGATCCCGAAGCAAGGCATAGCAACTAAATACCTAAGAATTCGCTTAACGGCCACAAGGTGACACTCCCTTGGATCGGATTGAAATCTAGCACACATGCATACGCTTAGCATAATATCCGGTCTACTAGCACATAAATAAAGCAAGGATCCTATCATAGACCGGTATGCCTTTTGATCAACGGACTTACCTCCTTTGTTGAGGTCGACATGTCCGTCAGTTCCCATTGGCGTCTTCGCGGGCTTGGCATCCTTCATCCCAAAACGCTTGAGAAGATCTTGAGTGTACATCGTTTGGGAGATGAAGGTGCCGTCCTTGAGTTGCTTCACTTGGAACCCAAGGAAGTAGTTCAACTCGCCCATCATCGACATCTCAAATTTCTATGTCATCACCCTGCTAAACTCCTCACAAGACTTTTGGTTAGTAGAGCCAAATATTATGTCATCGACATAAATTTGGCACACAAATAGGTCACCATCACAAGTCTTAGTGAAAAGAGTTGGATTGGCTTTCCCAATCTTGAAAGCATTAGCAATTAGGAAATCTCTAAGGCATTCATACCATGCTCTTGGGGCTTGCTTAAGTCCATAGAGCGCCTTAGAGAGCTTACACACATGGTCAGAGTACCGTTCATCCTCAAAGCCAGGGGTTGCTCCACGTACACCTCCTCCTTGATTGGCCCGTTGAGGAAAGCGCTCTTCACATCCATTTGGAATAACCTGAAAGAGTGGTGAGCGGCATAGGCTAATAGAATGCGAATAGACTGTAGCCTAGCCACAGGAGCAAAAGTCTCCTCAAAATCCAAACCTGCGACTTGGGCATAACCTTTTGCCACAAGTCGAGCCTTGTTTCTTGTCACCACCCTGTGCTCGTCTTGCTTGTTGCGGAATACCCACTTGGTTCCCACAACGTTTTGTTTTGGACGTGGCACCAGGCTCCAAACTTCATTTCGCTTGAAGTTGTTGAGCTCCTCCTGCATGGCCAACACCCAGTCCGGATCTTGCAAGGCCTCTTCTACCCTAAAAGGCTCAATAGAAGAGACAAACGAGTAATGCTCACAAAAATTAGCTAATCGTGAGCGAGTAGTTACTCCCTTGCTTATGTCACCTAGAATCTGGTCAACGGGGTGATTCCGTTGGGTCGTCGCTCGGACTTGAGTTGGAGGGGCCCGTGGTGCATCTTCCTCCATAACTTGTTCTTCTTGTGCTCCCCCTTGATTACACGCCTCTTCTTGAGGAACCTGTTCATCATCTTGAGTTGGGGAATGCACCATCGTTGAGGAAGAAGGTTGATCTTGTTCTTGTTGTTCCTGTGGTCGCACATCTCCAATCGCCATGGTGCGTATTGCGACCGTCGGAACATCATCTTCATCTATGTCATCAAGATCAACTTGCTCTCTTGGAGAGCCATTAGCCTCATCAAATACAACGTCGCTAGAGACTCCAACCAAACCCGATGATTTGTTGAAGACTCTATACGCCTTTGTATTTGAGTCATAACCTAGTAAAAACCCTTCTACAGCTTTGGGAGCAAATTTGGAATTTCTACCTTTCTTCACCAAAATGTAACATTTGCTCCCAAATACACGAAAGTATGACACGTTGGGTATGTTACCGGTAAGAAGTTCATACGAAGTCTTCTTGAGGAGGCGATGAAGGTAGAGCCGGTTTATGGCGTGGCAAGCTGCGTTCACAACTTCCGACCAAAACCGCTCAAGCGTCTTGAACTCTCCAAGCATCGTCCTCGCCATATCGATAAGCTTCCTGTTCTTCCTCTCTACCACACCATTTTGTTGTGGTGTGTAGGGAGCGGAGAACTCGTGCTTGATTCCTTCCTCCTCAAGGTACTCCTCCACTTGCAGATTCTTGAACTCGGACCCGTTGTCGCTTCTTATCTTTTTCACCTTGAGCTCAAATTCATTTTGAGCCCACCTTAGGAAGCGCTTAAGGGTCCCTTGGGTTTCTGTTTTATCCTGCAAAAAGAATACCCAAGTGAAGCGGGAAAAATCATCAACAATAACAAGACCATACTTACTTCCCCCGATGCTGAGGTAGGCGACGGGTCCGAAGAGGTCCATATGAAGTAGTTCCAGAGGTCTTGATGTGGTCATCACATTCTTGCTGTGATGAGTGCTTCCCACCTGTTTGCCTGCTTGACAAGCTGCACAAGGTCTATCTTTTTCGAAAAATTCATTGGTTAGACCTAACACATGTTCTCCCTTTAGAAGTTTATGAAGGTTATTCATCCCAACATGTGCTAGACGGCGATGCCACAACCAGCCCATGCTAGTCTTAGCAATTAAGCATGCATCTAGAACGACCTATTTTTTCGAAAAATCAACTAAGTAGAGTTTGTCGTCTAGTACACCCTTAAAAGCTAATGAACCATCACTCCTTCTAAAGATAGACACATCTACATTAGTAAATAGACAATTATATCCCATATTACATAGTTGGCTGACAGATAATAAATTGAACCCGAGCGATTCTACTAAAAACACATTTGATATGGAATGCTCGGATGAAATGGCTATCTTTCCTAGTCCTTTAACCTTGCCTTGATTCCCATCTCCAAAGATGATCGAATCTTGGGAATCTTTATTCTTGACGTAGGAAGTGAACATCTTCTTCTCCCCTGTCATGTGGTTTGTGCATCCGCTGTCGATAATCTAGCTTGAGCCCCCAGATGCATAAACCTGCAAGGCAAATTAGGCTTGGGTTTTAGGTACCCAACTCTTGTTGGGTCCTACAAGGTTAGTTACAATAGTCTTTGGGACCCAAATGCAAGCCTGGCCTCCTTTGCATTTGGACCCCATCTTTCTAGCAACCACTTTTTCATTTTTACATGAGAGTACATATGTAGTGTTGCAAGCATGAAAGACAGAGGTAGGTTTATTACACATTTTCCTAGGAGCATGAGACACAAAATTTCTCCTAGGCTTACCATTAAAATTGGAACTTGAAGCAATCATGTCATGTGAATCAAAAGCATTATAACTCCTATTATAATGAGAACTTCTAGAAAATTTTCTATCATTATACATGAAAACATGATTCTTTTGATTACTACTAGCCATAGGGGCCTTCCCTTTCTCCTTGTTGGGAATTGGAGCCCTTTGGCTTGTTAAGTTCTTGGCTTCCTTTCGAAAGCCAAGCCCATCCTTAATTGAGGGATGTCTACCAACGGTGTAGGCATCCCTAGCTTATTTTAAATTATCAAGTCATTTTTGCAAGTCTTAAGTTGGGCATTAAGACTTGCCACTTCACCATTTAATTTTGTAATAGAAGTAAGGTGTTCAACACATGCATTAACATCAAAATCCTTACACCTATTACAAATGACAACATGCTCTATACAAGAACTAGATTCATTAACTACTTCTAGCTTAGCATTTAAATCATCATTAATACTCTTTAAGCTAGACATAGTTTCATGACAAGCAGATAATTCAGACGAAAGCATTTCATTCCTTTTAACCTAAAAGCAAGAGATTTTTGTACACTAACAAACTTATCATGCTCTTCATACAAAATATCCTCTTGCTTTTCTAAGTGTCTATTCTTTTCATTTAAAGCATCAATCAATTCATTGATTTTATCTACTTTAGTTCTATCTAAACCTTTAAATAAGATTGAGTAATCTACTTCATCATCACTAGAGTCATCATCACTTGAAGTAGTGTACTTAGGGGTATCTCGAGCGCTTACCTTTTTCTCCTTTGCCATGAGGCAAGTATGGTGCTCGTTGGGGAAGAGAAATGACTTGTTGAAGTCCGAGGCGGCGAGTCCTTCATCGTCGGAGTCGGAAGAAGAGCAATCCGAATCCCATTCTTTGCCAAGGTGCGCCTCGCCTTTCGCCTTCTTGATGCGCCTCTTCTTCTTCCCGTCCTTCTTCTTATGACTCGAGCTAGAGTCAGTGGGCTTGTCGTCCCTCGGCTCGTTGAAGATGGACTCCTTATCATTGACCACCATCCCCTTTCCCTTAGGATCCATCTCTTCGGGCGATTAGTCCCTTACGTGAAGAGAACGACTCCGATACCAATTGAGAGAACCTAGAGGGGGGTGAATAGGTGATCCTATAAAATTCAACAACTAATAGCCACAAAAATTTGTTAAGTGTTAGTATGGCTAAGTAGCGAGCTCTTGCGAACACAAGTATCACAGAAAAACAATCACAAAAGACACGCGAGTTTATCCCGTGGTTCGGCAAGTATGACACTTGCCTACCTCCATGTTGTGTTGTCCCAATGGACGAGGGTTGCACTCAACCCCTTTCAAGTGATCCAATGATCAACTTGAATACCACGGCTTTTCATTGTTTATCTCTTTTCCCGTTCGCGAGGACTTTCCACAAGTTGGAATCTCTCGCCCTTACAATAAAGATCATGGTGAAAACATAAGAGTAAGGATGGGAAGCAACACACACAAATCCATACCAATACACACGCACGCAAGCCAAGACTTGAGCTCAAAATGAAGCACAACGAGTTCACTACAAGAACGGAGCTCAAATCACTAACACGATCGATCAAGTGCGTGGAGACGGAGTGTGGAAGACTTAGAATGCTCAAAGTATGCTTAGGTGACTCCTCCATGTGCCTAGGGGTCCCTTTTATAGCCCCAAGGCAGCTAGGAGCCGTTGGAGGCATTCTTGGAAGGCTAATCTTGCCTTCTATCGGGTGGCGCACCGGACAGTCCGGTGTGCCACCGGACAACCACTGTTCATGTCCGGTGCGCGATATCCTTCCATTCCTGGCGCAGCCGACCGTTGCAACTTCGGGCTGGTTGGCGCACCGGACACTGTCTGGTGCCCCCTGCCGACCGTTGGAGGAGGCCACGCGTCGCCCGCGGATTTGGCGGCCGACCGTTGCGCTGGCGGCTGTTGGCTCACCGAACAGTCCGGTGCACCACCGGACAGCCCAGTGAATTTTAGTCGTACACCGCCGAAGTTTTCTCGAGAGTGGCCAGTTCGCCGGAGACCAGCCTGGTGCACCGGACACTGTCTGGTGCACCACCGGACAGTTCAGTGTGCCAGACTGTGCTGAGTCTTGGCTGCACACAGACACTCTCTTCCAATCTTTTTCTTTTCATGTTTCTAGCACATAGGTAACTTCATTAGTACCCAAAACAAATGTACTAAGTCTAGAAACATACCTTCTTGTTGATTTGCACTTCATTCATCATTTGGCATATAATAACCCACTTAATATGTGTTGGACACTTAATCACCAAAATATACTAGAAATGGCCCAAGGGCACATTTCCCTTTTAGAGGGCCCTTGGTCCTGAGTGTTACCCATAGGTGAAAGTTGCCTAGAGGGGGGGTGAATAGGCAAGTTAAAACTTTTTCAACAAAAACTAGAAGCAAACTGGGTAAAACTGAATTGATCTCGAAATTCACCCAGTTAACTTTGGAAATGAGATGTTCTAAATGATCCACAGGGTTCAAAGTAGTAGATCTGAGAAGGGCACTTCTCAAAATCCACACACCAAAAAGATATAAACAAATCTTCCACGCAATGGTGAGAGAACGAAGAACACTAACAAACACAATGAGCAAGAACACAAGATACACAAGATTTATCCCGAGGTTCGGTCACACCACAAAAGGTGCCCTACTTCCTCGTTGAGGCGCCCACAAAGAGCCGGGTCTCTTTCAACCCTAATCCTCCCTTTGCCGACCACAAAGGTCAAGCCCACACAATAATCTTTGCTCAAACGAGCGGGTAATACAAACTTTCTTGTGGTCTTCCACAAGATTTGGAGACTCACAAGAGACACCTAGTCGTCTAGGAGCTAGAAGCTCCAAGAGTAATGAATCCACAAAGAACTCGATGTAGTACCAAAGCTCGAATGAAGAAGAGCAAGAGAGATTTAGAGATGGAGCACAAAAACCGTAGCTCTCAAGCTCACTCAAAGATTCCTCTCCAAAGATTTGAAATGGGAGAGGCAAGAGGTGTGTGTGAGGGAGAGGGAGGTGTTTCTTGGGTTAGAAATGGAGTTCAAATCGTGCTCACTGCTTTGGGGAGAGAGGTAGGAGGTAGTATATATAGGTGGAGCTCAAAACTAGCCGTTGGGCAGATTTTTCTGCCTGAGACCGGTTGAACCTCCCCCTAGGGCGGTTGAACCTCCCCTGGCAGGCCTGGCAGCCTGTCTGCCAGTCTGACTGGCAGACTGACGCGCAGACTGACCTGCAGACTGGTCAGGGTTGACCAGACCGGTTGAACCTCCCCCTAGGGCGGTTGAACCTCCCCTGACACCTCTGGCGACCTGTTTGCCAGTCTGACTTGCAGACTGTTGGTCAGAGGTCAGAGGGGTCAGAGACCAGCTGAACTGCCCCTTAGGACCAGTTCAACTGGTCTTGACCAGAGAGTTTAGGAGAGAAAACCCCAGCTCAACTGCCCGGAGGCAAGTTCAGCTGGTGTATGGTCAAAGAGGTTCACAACTGAAGTTGAGTTCAGCTGAAGTTGAGAAAGCTCAACTCAGCTGAAGTTCAGCTCAGCTGAAAAGCTCAGCTGCAGCTGAAGAAGCTCAACTCAGCTGAAGTCAAGTTCAGCTGGAAAGCTCAGCTGCAGTTGAAGAAGTTCAGCTGCTTTTCAGCAAGAACACTCTAGGTTTCTCAACCCTAACCACGGTCAACCATAGAACGTTAAAGAGATTTTTGCTTTTCAAAAATAGCTTTTGAATAGAGAGGTTTGAGCTTTGGCAAACACCAACCTTCTTTTTGGATCCCCCTTTATAGTACGACGATTCCTATACTCAAGTTAAATAAAATATAATGAAGTAAACTCCTTGAGTCATTGGTGTCTCATGTGTGATTTCTCCATGGCATTGCTTCATAAGGATCACAAACATCTTTGTCTCACCTTTTGAAGCAAACTCAAATCAAACCCAGTGACTTGTACCATATCACCTTATATGAGTTCAAATCATGGCTTCAAGTCACCTTACTGATGCATCAACATGTTATAACTCTTCATAGCTGATTAGTTCATCGACTTAGTGCAAGTACTCTCTTCTTCACCTTAGCCATGGTACCTCGGTCTACAAGCCGTCGCTTGACCTTCACCTTCGCTTAGTTCCTCGAAGCCCTTTCCTTGCTATCTTCACCCTATCAAGCCATTCTTGAGTCACATCAAATTGAGCATCCATTGAGAGAATCATTTCTTCAATATTGTGAACCTTGCTTGAATGTCTTCTAGATATAATTGTCAAGATCAATCAAGCTCTAGTTTGATTCTCATAGAAGCATATATGGACTGACAGTAATATGGTCAAGCCAATTCACGATTCCTCATATCTTATTCTCTTAGGCTTGACCAATCCTCTAAATCACTTTGTCCTCTATTCTGGTCATATGTATGTAGTGATTTCTTAGGTCTTGTCCATATATTCAAACCAATATAGAGATCATATTATATCCATTTGCATTGTCTCATTGGTTATTTAACCTCGTGTTGAACCTTTGTTCACTGATCATTATACACTATTCAAGTATGTTCATCATACTGAATTTCCTGTTCAACACTTAGCAAACTCGTTAGACCTTTAAATGTGTTGTTATCCAAATCACCAAAACTCACAAAAGGGATGAATGCACTTTCAATAGGCTCCACCGTGGACTCCACGTAGGATCTCTATGCCTTCGGTTTCAGTTATGCATTTCAGCATAGGTTGGCTGATTCATTTTTTGTAAAGTTGGCCTTCGACTATTGCGAATTCTCTGCTCTTGTGTTGCAGCCTTTTGGCCTCGTTGCGATCGGATGGGTGGTAATGGCCTTGGAGGTACAATGTTATTGGGGCCCGCCAGTCTTCAGCCATTATAAGGTTGACGATCCGGTGGCCGTCAGTGTCTTGCGTTATTTGCAAGCCTTCGAGACTGCGGATGGTTGGTGTGCCGATGACATGGTAGAACACGCCGGAGGGCAGGGCCTTGCCTTTGGCTGCTGCTTTAGCCAATGCATCGACCTCTTCGTTTTTTTCGCTCAGCGTGTTGTAGAGTGAAGCCCTTGAACTGCTTTTCGAGGTCGTGGACAGCAGTGAGGTATTGCATCAACACGGGCTCTTTGGCTGAGTATTCCTTTTCGATTTGACCGGCGACAACCTTAGAATCTGTTCTAATGATGCATGTGGTGACGCCGAGGGCACGCAGTTTGTGAAGACCGAGGATGACAACTTCGTATTCTGCTATGTTATTGGTGCACCTGTCGGACTCTAGAGCGAAGCTGAGGCGCACAACGTATCTGTATTTGACTCCGGCGGGTGATGTGATGATCGCCGTGGCGCCTTCCCTCGCGCGACACCATGCGTCATCGCAGTGTATAGTTTAGACTGTTTCTAAGTGCTCTTGCTGCGGCCCCACGGGTCCTATCCAGTCTACGATGAAGTCTGCCAAGACTTGCGACTTGATTGCTGTTCTGGGCTCGAAAATGATGTTGTACCCTGACAGTTCCGCTACCCATTTTGCAATTCTGGTGGATGCCTCCGGGTTCCTGAAATCTTCTCGAGCTCAGTCATGTTGCATTTGGAAGTTGTGCGGACTTCAAAGACGTAGTATACCGGACACTGCTGATTTTTGCCATCCCTGTCCTGCTCTTGGACTAGCGCTGCGTTGACTGCGTAGTGCGAGGCCGTGATGTAGAGAAGTAGTGGGAGCGAGGGGTCTGGACTTGTCAAGGTTGCTAAGTTAGACATGTGTTGTTTGAGTGACTCGAAGGCCGCTGCCTGCTCTGGGCCCCAAATGAAGTCTTTCGCGTCGCACAATGTTTTGTGGAAAGGTAGACTTTGTTCGACGGACTTGCAGATGAATCTATTCAGGACCGCTAGTCTTCCTATTAGTCGCTGGACGTCTTTGGTGGATTGCGGTGGTGCCATGTCCATGATTGCTTGGATTTTGGTTGGGTTGGCTTCGATCCCTCGGTGCGATACCAAGTAGCCAAGTATTTTTCCCTAACGTACCCCGAAGACACACTTCTCTGGGTTGAGTCGTAGTCTTGCGTCGCGTATGTTGGCGAATGTCTCTGCGAGGTCGGTCAGGTGGTCCTCTTTGCTTTTACTTGCTACGACAATGTCGTCCACATAGGTGAAGATGTTGTGGCCTACTTGGTTTTCGAGGACCTTCTTGGTGAGGCAAGAAAAAGTTGAGCCGGCGTTCTCGAGTCCCTCAGACATCTGTATGAAGCAGTATATGTCGAAGGGAGTGATGAAGCTGGTACTAGCCTTGTCCTCCTCTTTCATGTAGGTCTGGTGGTAGCCCGAGAAGCAATCTACGAGGGACATGACTGCGTAGCCTACTGTGATGTCGACAATTTTGTCGATTCGCGGTAGAGGGAAGTTGTCCTTGGGGCACGCCTTGTTGAGGCTCGTGAAGTTGATGCACATGCGCCATTTGCCGCTCTTCTTCTGCACCATTACAACATTGGCGAGCCATGTCGGGTAAGCGATTGGTTCGATGATTCTGGCTTCCAACAGGCGATGCACTTCTGCCTTGGCTGCCTCCGTTTTTTCATCGGACATTTTCCACAGTCACCGCTTTTTTAGGCACACCAAGGGGTCGATGCCTAGACTGTTCTCGATGATGGAGTGGCTGACCCCGACTAGATCGAGGGTGGACCAGGCGAAGACATCCTTGTTATGGGTGAGACAGGAAAGGAGTTTTTCCTCGTCTCGCGATGTCAAGTCTTCGCTGATTATGACTGTTTGCTTCGAGGTTGCTAAATCGAGGGGTATTGTCTTCGTCCCATCGTTACTCTGTAGCTGGGCGTTGACTTTTTTGCCTTTGACTGGGCGCTGGCTCTCGAAGCCTTCATGCTCTGCTGTAAGGCAGTGAACATTTCGTTGCCCTAGAACGAAGAGTCTCTCAATGTTGCGCGCTGTCTGTTGGTCGCCGTAGACAGTGATCACGCCCTGTGGGCCTAGGATTTTCATGTAGAGGTAGAGCCCATGAATGGCCGCCTCAAATTTGTTGATTGAGCCACGCCTCATTATGGCGTTGTACGGGTAGACCATGTCGACAATGTCGAACGTGAGTTGCCCACTCCGCGCATTGGGCGCTACATCGAATGACAAGGGGAGCTCTATCTTGCCGACAGGGAATATGCCCTTGCCACCGAATCCATAGAGAGGATTATCTGCGGGCTTGAGGAGGCTATGGCTGATTCCCATACGATCGAAGGCGTGCAGAAAAATGATGTCAGCCTAACTGCCATTGTCGACCAGCACTTTGTGCAGATCCCATCCTGCTACCCTGCAGTTGATTACCATGGCGTCTGCATGTGGAGCGTTGTGCAAGTCGACATCCCTGGCGTCTGTAACGCCCTGAATTTGGGGGTAGAATTTTTTCTTCTTTTCTCTCACCAAATTCAGGTGTTACTCTTTTCTTTTCTCGTTCTCTCGCTAAACCTTGACCTTTTCCAAAGTTTTAGCGGGGTTTGGCTTGGAATTCCCGTGTTAAGCAAAACCTTAAAACACTTTATTTTGTGTGATGCACCATGCCGAACCATGCATACTTTTTGTTTGATTAAAAATGTGAATGCTTTCGTCTAGAGAAAATTAGAAATTAGAAAAAAAGGAAAAAGCCTTTTCTTTTTTTTTCTTTCTTTTTCTTCCCTCTCTCCCCCCCCCCCTTCTCCCCTATTCGGCCCAGCCGCTCCCCCCTTCGGCCGGCCCAGCTGGCGGCCCAGCCGCCCCCTTCCCCCCCCCCCTCCCGCGTGGGCCCCGCGCCGGCCCAGCCGCGCGCCCCCTCCCTCCCCCACTTTGGGCCCAACCGGCCCAGCCGCCCCCCACCCCTTTTCTTTTTTTCCAAAAATCCTCCCGCGGGCCCCGCCCGTCATCTCTCTCTCTCTCCCTCCCTCACCCTAACCCCTGCCCTAACCGCCGCCGCCGCCCTCCCCTGCTCGCCCGAGCCGCCGCCGCCGCCCCTCCCCGCCCGCCGGTGAGGCTCCCCCCTCCCCCTCCTCCCCTCCCTCTCCTTCCTCCCTCTCCTCCCTCCGGCGCCCTCCCCTCACCCGCGCCGCCCGGCTCGGCCCCGGCCCGGCGACCCCGCCCGGCCGCGCCCCGCCCTCCCCCGGCGACCCCGCCCGGCCGCGTCCCGCCCCGACCCCGCCCGGCTCGGCCCCCGGCTCGGCCGTCCCGGCGAGCTCGGCCCGGCCCCGGCCACCCCGCTCCGCCCGCGCCCGGCTGCGCTCGCGCCCGCTCCGGCGAGCCGCGCCCGGCCGCGCCCTCATCCGGCGAGCCCGCGCCGCCCGCCCGCTCGGCCGGCTCCCTGGCCGCCCCAGCGACCCGCGCCGCCCGCTCGGCCCGGCTCCGTGGCCGGCACCTGCGCCCCGCCCCGCCCCTCGGCTCGGCCGGCCGTGGTGGCCCGGCGTCCTCCCGCGGCGCGGCGAGCCCCGCTCGCCCGCGCGCGCCCGCCCCCGGCTCGGCCGCCCGCCTCCCGGCGAGCTCGGCCGCCCCCCCCCCCCGGTTCAACCACCCCCGTGCCCTGGCTCGGCCGCCCGTCCTCGCGCTCGGCCTCGTCCGGCCGTATCCTCGCTCGCCCGCGCTCGCTTTCCCCGGCGTGCTTGCCCGTTCGCCCCGCCGTGCCTTGCTCGCATCGTGTCGGCCCTCGGCGTGGCCTCGAGCTCGGCCCAGCGTGCCTTCGGCGCGTGGCCTCGAGCTCGGCCAGCGCACGGCCCCGACGCGTGCGCGACTCGTTCGCAGCACGTTATGTGTGGCTTTGCGCGTGCGCGTGTTCGCGCAGCGTTCCGGCGTAGCTCGTCGTGCCTACGACGCGATCGTCTACCCCCCCCCCCCCCCCCCCCCGTCTCCTATATACGCTAATCACGTTGTTTATATTAATAAGGTAGGAGTCTCAATTTGGAAATTGGTTACGTTAGTTAATTTGTATAGTCAATCGTCTATCTTATTCAATGTTAATCTACTAAAAGTGATCGCGTTTACATTAGTGCATGTAGCTAATCCGTTTGTTAGAACCAACTGGAACTAGAGCGCGTGACGTCTAGTCATTCGTTTACCCGTAGTGCCCCTCGAGCATAAGCCTTAACCCCTGCGAGACCTTCCCTCGTTTCTTTCTAACCAAGGTAAATCCATTATCGTATGTGGTATTCTATGCATATTTGCTTTATTTGTTCTCTTGTATGGTGTACTGTTGGTTTCTTAATTTCAATGGATGGATGTATGTATGTTTGCACCCGCTTAGAGAACGATCCGGTTGAAGAGCCCGAGGAACTCGCAGGAGAAGCCCCTGAGCAGCAGTCGATTGGTGGAGGCAAGTGTCCTTTGACCTATCTCTATCCTATTCATTATTTAATTCACCTCCCGCTTTACACATTTATGCCTAAGGATTGACTAGCTTTTGATATCCATGTCCTTGTTTACCTATTTGGGTTGGATTATTATTGTTTAGCTTTATGCTATTGCTCAAACTCTAATCAATGAACATGATGAGATTATCTATGATACGCTGTTTTCCCTTCTCTTAATATGATGTTGTACTTGTGGTCATCAAGGGGGCTCGAGCGGTTTCTCGAGTGCCTCTCCGTAAGGACCTGTTCTATGGATGACCGCCCGGGAAAACAGTGCAACCATGAGGGTGGAATGGGGTGCCCTTAGCTAAATAATTAGAGGATCCGGGGTGTAGTTCGCTTCGCCGTCGTGTCGTCAATGGGGCTCGGTGTATGCGGCTCGCTCTGCCAAGGTTGATTTGTCCCTTGGGGAGGAGTGTGGTACATTTAGGAAACCTAACGGGCGACTACAGCCCCGGGGAATCTTTGTAAAGGCTACGTAGTGAAACCCTGCCTATTCACCTTGGTAGTGTTTAAGGGTTTGATCGGCCCGAGGCAAGAGGGAATCACGGCTTGTGGGTAAAGTGCACAACCTCTGCAGAGTGTTTGAAAACTGATATATCAGCCGTGCTCGCGGTTATGAGCGGCCAAGGGAGCTCCAGTGATTAGTGGTACTTGATCAGAGATACTTTGGTACAGGTGGCGATGAGATCGATGGTTTTGGTTATGACTATGGTGCTGGTAGGTGGTATTCTTTCCGTTTGGAAAGGGTACATCGGGTTAATAACTTGGGTTAATGTTAAAACTTGGCTTTCTATTAGTAAATAATAATCTGACCAACTAAAAGCAACTGCTTGACTTATCCCCCACATAAAGCTAGTCCACTACAGCCAAACAGGATACTTGCTGAGTATGTTGATGTGTACTCACCCTTGCTCTACACACCAAACCCCCCCATCCCTAGGTTGTCAGCATTGCAACCACTGCTCAGGCAAAGATGAAGCTGTGGAAGGAGACTTCCAGGAGTTCCAAGACTACGACGAGTTCTAGGTGTGGGTTAGCGGCAACCCCCAGTCGGCTGCCTGTGAAGGTCGCGTTTATCTACGTTTCTTTTCCACACTTTGATTTATTGTAAGGACTATATGGACGTCTCAGACGTATGATGTAATTGACTATTTCCCTTCTTAATACTATTTTGAGCACTGTGTGATGATGTCCATGTTATGTAACTGCTGTGTACGTGAATAACTGATCCTGGCACGTACATGGTTCGCATTCGGTTTGCCTTCTAAAACCGGGTGTGACAGCGTCGAAGGTGAGCGGTACATGGGACCACTTCATTTGCACCACTGGGCGAGTGAGAGCGACATGGTTCACACTTCGATAAAGGTCCTTTTTCTGTCGCTTGGTGTCGAAGTCCACGCTGGATCCCCCAGTGATCATGTGGATGACTCCGCGGTATGGTGGCTCGGCAAAGTCTTCCTGTTTGGGTGTTGGCGGTGGTGGGTTGTGACGTGGAGGGTTTGGGTGGTGCGGAGGCAGTGGTGGTAGAACCAGCACCTCTTAATGGTTATGGTAAGCATGATTGAGTTGGTGCTGGATCTGCTCGTTATGGTAGGGTTGTTGGTGGTGTTGTTGGGGGTGGTAAGTGTGCGCGACGACCCGCTGCTTGTCGGCTGGTTGGGCTCTGGCCATTCTGTTCTTGGTGGCCTTAGTCTCCAGACAATCCCTTGTTGGATGCGTGCAGTCTTCGCCATGAAACAAGCAATAGAATCGTCACGGCTGCTGGGTCCGTCCTCTGCCCCTTCCTCTTGCGCTGTTGCTGCGGCCTTGAGGGGGTATTCCTGATGGCGTGTGGGCGCTTCGGCTGGGTGCTGATTGGCTATGGTGTGCACCTATTGCTGGTTGCGATTGTCCCTGCCGGAGTTTGACTGCGCCACCGAATCCAAGTTCTTCTAGACTGCAGAGGGTCCTTGGGCTTCCTCTAAGATTCAACTTTGCGCTGATGGAGCTCCTCAGGCCTGGCATACTTCTCAAATAGTTGGTAGAGCTCCTGTAGGTGTTTGGGTGGATCCCTGATACAATGACTGTACAGGACACCGGCCCGAAGACCACTGATGGTGTAATGGATTGCTATGTGATCGTCAACTGATGGCAGTTGCGATTTAAGTGTCAAGAATTTTCTGTAGTATTCGCGAAGGGTTTCCTTTTCTTGCTGCTTGAAGAGGGATAACTCGGCCAGTGCATCTGTGTTGGGCCGGTATCCTTGGAAATTGAGCAGGAACTTGTCGTGAAGTCCCTTCTAGGACTCGATTGATAGTGGCGGTAGCCTGGTATACCAAGTTAAGGCTGGGCCTTCGAGTGCGATAATGAAGGACTTGGCCATAGTGGCATCGTCCCCTCCAGATGATGCAACGACGACTTGGTAGCTCATGATGTACTAAGCCGAGTCGGTGCTGCCATTGTATTTGGGGTAGGTACCGGTCCTGAAGTTGGCAGGCTAGGGTGATGCTTGGAGCTACGGAGCCAGAGGACTTCACTCGTCGAGATAGTTGATTACGTGGAAGGCGACAGCTGGGGGGATGAAGGGGCCGCGCTATGAGTGGAATGGGTCTCCGGCCTGTGTGTTTTGCAGGAAAGCCACTGACGGTGCAGGGGGCCGCGTTGCAGGTTGTATGGGCCTTCGCTTTGCATGAGCGCGATCTCTTGTTCTAGCTCCCGAGCTCTCTGCTCCTCATCTTGTATCATCTGTCGCACTTTGGCTTGCATAGTGCCTCGTTGACGCTTGGCTTCAAGTATTTCTTTCTGCTTCTGCAGGTGGTTGTTTTTGATGCGTAGGGCTCACAGCTTTAGCTGGTCTTCGGCCAAGATGCCTATGACTTCTCCATCCTATATGGTGTCTTCGCCCTCTGGGGGAGCGAAGCCTGGTGGTGGTGCTTGCGGTGCGCCCTCGGAACTACAAGTGCGCACAGTGCCGTCGGGAGTGGGGTTATCATGGCGCTGTCTCTTGCTGTTGATAGCGTCATCTTCAAAGGCCTCCTAGGGGTGTTGTCCGCGAGGGCTTTGCCTTTCTTCTCCGCCAGGAGTGCTGCCTTCTCCGCGTCGTCGATGGATGCGGTAGCCTTCGAGGTTGTTCTCTTGGGGGCCATCACGGGTTGTTTTTTTGTCGCACGAAAGGTGGGCACCAAATGTTGGAACCTGCCTTCTAGGACATGTAGATCCAACGGGAAATGGGAGATGGATTTGTAATGCTTACACGGGGTGTCAAAGCCACAAAATTTCTCTCTGCGCTTTGGCACAGTACGTGGGTATTTATAGGTAATCGTGGGACTGCCCGACCCTGTCAAAGACATTTAGACCCTCAATTACCTAGTTTATCCCCGGAATATTCCCACGAGGGGAGGTTACAGCGAGTCATTACAACATACTTTATTACAGACACAACCCAACCCATACTGCCCATGCAACGTCCGGACACGAGCCCTGCTACATGGGCCGAATTGTACACGGGACTCCCCCTGCTCTGAGGCGGAGGAGGCCCTATGGTCTTCGTGGGGCCTTCATCTTGTCTTGCCGGAGCGAAGGGGGCCGGACAGGCCTCTGTATGGACGGTGTCCTTGGTCTGTCCGGCGGGGCCTACGGATGCGGTCTTCGTTCGTGCAGCGCGAGGTAGAAGTCGTCGAGCGAAGGGTGGCGTGTTCGCCTTTGCCCCAATAGGGACCCTATTACCGGAATAGCTTCGGGTACACCTGTAACAGTTTTGACTGCCCAATAACCAATTTGATCCCAAGGCAAAGACTAACCAGTTAAACCAAATGATGCTGTCAATACAGCCAAAACCACGTCTGTGACCCAAGTTAATTCACGGGGTTTTTAAAATCTACTTGTGAGATACACACGAAATACGTGCAGGATCATCATTAGAACCATCATTCTTGCTGACCATCGATGAACCGATTGGATTAACCAACCAAAGTTGGCCTCCGTCATTATATATTGAACGGAGGAAAAAAGCCTATGTAACGGTCGGTCGGTAGTAGAAAGTCATAGCAAAACTGGTAGCGACTTGTACTAGAAAACAAGTAAGTGTAATTCTCCCTAAACAATAAAATCTGTTGACATGAGGAGGAAATATTTACTAGTTATATCATCCGCAATTGCCTGAATCTCAAGATTATTCTAAAGGTCTACATGAAGATAAAAAATACAGAATTATATCAAGAACTATATACAAAAGAATAGGAAAAAAGGCTCGAATAGAAAATGGAACCAGACACAAGTTCTGAAGTAATTACACATATAGAAATTCAAAAAGAAATCGATACAATCCACGTCATAATCGATATTGAATTCCCCAAATTATTAAAGAAAAAAGGGAGCAATCAAAGAATTAGAGAAAGATCTCCAAAAGTAAGTTAATTCTGTAAACCAGAGACTTAATATTGCTATCGGCCCATTTTCTTTACTTATTCAGTTAAACCAAGGATTCGTCATGGAAACAAATAGCAACAACCATTTCATCAAACATGCGTATTTTTGATTATCTGGTGGATTTACACAATTTCATTAATGCAAATTGTTGGGGACTTGTTCTCAAATGCTATAAGTTAAGAACAAGGCAACACAAAAAATGTTAAACGTTAAAGTCCTTCGTCCTTCGGAGCATTATTTCCCTTGAGATATAATGCTCTTCGGACGAAGGTTATGAAGGACATACCTTCATCAACACAACATATAATAATGAAGAAGGAATTATATGGAATATAACGTACACAATTATGTATAATTATCAACTCATTTCTATATTATTATTATGGAAACATAGAAATGATATCAAATTACAAATGTACCTTCGGCTTGAAGGAAGGTAAAAATACAAGCGTGACGCAAAAGTAAATGCCAAGTCAGCGTGAACAGTACGGGGGCACTGCTCACCTATTTATAGGCACGAGACATAGCTCATATAAAATTACATCCATGCCCTTTACATTTGGTAGTAATTCTATAGTAATCCACCGAGGTCTGAATAGCCTTTTCATCTTTAAGTCAGTTTCCTTTTCTGCTATTACGCCGAAGCTTTCCTGCTCACAGCTTCGGTGCTGTGTCGACCTTCGTATTCTTTGGGCTTCTCCCACTGTGGTACCGATTCGAGTCCGAAGATACCTGTTCACACATTATACTCCAGAAACATCGTTAAATCATGTTTTTGAGGACCTTCGGAAGCCGAAGGCCCCCAACAGTAGCCCCTCGCAATATTAATTTGTTAGATTAATAAATTTAAATTGCGACATGGACGAAGGCCTTAAGCCGAAGGTCCGAAAAAACACCTTTCCTTTGCTAGAATAGCAACATTCACTGACAAGCGGGGTTTTCCAATTTTCAATGCACTGGGCGTATAAATAAGAGCATACCACGAGCTCACTTGGTACGCTTTCTTGCCATCTGCTCTTGCTTACTCAATTTTTAGCTCTTGCGCACCAACACTTGCTTGGCCTTTTAAGTTTTTAAGCTTCGGCTTTGAAAACAGTTTTTTAGCATTTTCGAAGATGTCTGAAGACAAAAAGGCTGCTATCAAGATGAAGCTGAGTCTCTCTGAAGAGAAAAACCTGGGGTTTCTTGAAGCAATGTCGAAAACCAACACAGAAAAGATCACCAAAGAGATTTTAGAAGGTTTGTCTGAAGATACTGATGACAGCGACAGTTATGATGCGGATAGCGGTGATGAAGACTCCGAAGATCGCCCTTGGCGACCAAGCCATGTAGTTTTCGGCAAATCAAGTATCAAAGAAAATCATCTTGTCAACATGAGGGGAAGATATTTCCGGGACTTGTCCATTGTGAGGGCCGACGAAGGAGAATAGACTTGTCCGACCCCTGAGGAAAATGAAGTCGTAGTGTTCCGAAGCTTTTTGAAAGCTGGATTACGATTTCCCCTGAGCAGCTTTTTCGTAGAGGTGCTGAAAATATTTGAAATCTATCTTCACCAACTTACCCCCGAAGCAATCATAAGGATGAATATCTTCGTGTGGGCCGTGAGAAGCCAAGGTCTGGAACCTGATGCGAAAAGTTTCTGCAACATACACGAATTGTTATACGAGACAAAACCCTGGGGTAAGGAGCAAAATCATAATAATTTCGGCTGCTACAGTTTTGTCTCTCGGTCTGGGTCAAGTTGTCCTGTGCCTACCTTTCGGAAGAGATGGCCCGGCGACTGGATGACAGAATGGTTTTATGTGAAGAATGACCTGAAAACACGGGAAGATATTAAAGGTATAATTATGTGCCCTATTTGGCAACGCTTCGGCCTACGGAGGCCGAAGGTTGAAATGAATGAAGCTGCCGAAGAATGCCAGAGAGCCTTCGGAGTTGTTTGCTCTTTTATTGGAACGAGGGATCTGGTCCAAGAGCATATTGCCTTCAGAGTATGGCCGCTCGCGGAAAAATGGGAAATGCCGCAAGAGACCATAAAAGAGGCTGACGAAGGTGGACTTATCAGACTGAAGTATACTTTCAAGTTCGGAGATAAATTCGTTGAGCCAGATGATGACTGGCTAAAAAGCATTGAAAATTTAAGTGATGAACTACTTGGGGTTTATTCAAAGGCCGAAGATACTGCATTGTCAGCAGCCTTCGGAGGCCGGAAAAAGAAAAGACTGAACCGAGTGTTTGACGCAATTGGGTTCGTGTACCCCGACTACCACTACCCAGCGCGGGGCCAAAAAATAAAAAGCGCAACTTCTGCTCAGGAAACTGCCTCAGCCGCTCCCAGCGAGCCAACGCCGAAGAGACAAAGGGTAAAGGTTCTTACACACCGGCCACGCTACATTGAACCAGCTACAGTTCCTGAGTTTGCCGGTGAAACCTCTTCGGCCACCGAAATTAAAGAACCAACTTCAGTGCTGAAGATCGAAGAAAAAGCTGAAGCACCCTCAGCAGAGAAAGCAGAAAAACCGAGAACTGAGGGAACAAAAATATTGGAAATTTTGAGTCCTTCAGCAAGTGTTGAGACAATAAAGAACCAAAAGGGCCCAGCGGTGACTCCGAAAAGAAAAAGAATGGTCAATGTGCTAGATGTTCTGGAGACAATTAAGTCCTCAAGCACAACTCCGAAGAAGACTGTTGAAACTTCTGAAGCGGAAACTGAAATTTTTGATACTAAAGCTCCAAAGCAACAAACTGAGGCTGAAGCTGGGCCTTCAGAGCCCACGAAGGTAAAATCCTTGGAAACCGAGGAAGAAAAAATGACGGAGCCAATTCTTGTTGAAGAAATCAGTGCTGTTACCGCCGAAGCATCCCCCAAAGTCCTTGATTATATTGTTCGACATGCTTCGGGGAAAAAGTTGTCTGAAAAAGAAAAGCAAGAGGCCCAGTTTTACGCCCAAAAACTGAAATATCCAAAGGGGCATTGATATTCAACGGCAGCGAAGAAGAAGACTTCTTGTATTGTCTCCCTGACAGCAAGGAGATTTCTGTCTGTCGGGAGATGAGCAAGAGCTTCGGATTCCCAACACTAGAAGACGGGCTCTCGGTGTTGTCGAAAAACGAGCTGGCCGACAGCTTGGCGTACAATAGCTTAAAGGTGCAAAAAAAAATTAGGTCTTTGTATTTTTTCTTGAGACCAAAATTTTTCGTTTGCTTAAATTTATTGACGCACACACATTTTTCTTTGCAGGGCCTTATACTTAACAATGCCCTCAGGGCCCAAAAAGATGCCGAAGACGAAGGGTGTGTTATGGCCCTGAGCAACCTTCGTTCCGAAGTAATTGAACTAAGGAACGAAGGTCTCGAAAAAGATAAAATATTACATTCATTGATAAATAGAATAAAAGAAGACGAAGCTACTTTTAAAGGTCAAGCTGAGGCTCAGAAGCATGAAATTGAAGATCTTCGAAAACAACTAGCCAGAGCTAAAGAGGAACGCATACTTGAAGAAACGAAGCGAGAACTTAGCGACCAATGGGCAAATCATTTAGAAGTTACTGTTGAAGAGCTTCGTTCGTCCAAGAAAAGATGCTATGACAAATCTATGGAGTGTGTTAAGAAAATAAAAGCTAGCTTCACCAGCGTTGGCGCATTCTCGAGCGAAGAAAACTTTACAAGAGGCAACCCTGAAGGTCCCATCGAATGGATTAATCACGAAGCTGAGGCCTTTGAGGAAATTTTAAATAGCCGCGGAGACATATGTGCTTTTTCGGGTGCCAGGGGGATTGCCACCATTTTGGAGAGAAAGGGCTGTGAGCATATAAAGATTTTAGCACAGTCCGAAGCTACTTTGTCCTTCGAAGATGCAAAAGATCCTTCAGCCGAAGCTAGCATGGTTGGTGGAAAATTTTTCACCGATATCTGGGACAATGGTGGCCGAGAAATGGCCCGAGAAATTATCCAGAAAAGCGAAAAAGGCATCCATGACGCTAGAAAAGTAGCAGAGGCTGTTGAGAAAACCGCAGAGCCCGAAGGGCAAATAGGTATTAACTAATGGTTTTTATTGTGTTATAATTTTTGATTTTAAACTTCGTTCGCAACTTGTAATAGCAATGTAGCTGTATCCTATCCTCCCTTAGATCCTACTAAAGCGCCCCCAGGCCCTCAGCCGAAAGATGACGATGAAATTAAAAAGATGGCTGAAGCTATCATGGATCAAGTTGTCAATCAACTCCTGAACGAAGCTGCGGAAGTAGTGCTTAGGGAAGACTAGGTGCTATTGTAAAAACATCTGAAATGTAATATGTGTAATATCTTGTAACCCTGAATGTAATATACTTGTTTTTTATGGTTCAATTCTTTACGATGCATGAAATTTACATACATACCGTTTTTGAGTCTTTGACGAAAAAACACCTTCCCTTCTTTTCATGCTTCGTGAAGAAGAATTTTCATTTATCACAACTATATCCATAGTGTTCTGATGAAGAATATCCAAGCTTCGTTAAAATATTTTCCGAAGCTACACTCCGAAGATCAATATTGTATCTCCTTGTGACTTAGCATGATTTTCCCTTTTTCAAAGCATTCTTCCGAAGATCAATATTGTGTCCCCTTCTTGTATATGCAGCATGATGCATGATGCTTATGCTATGCGAAATGATATGATGATGTTATGCTATGTAAAATGGTATTTATTCCGAAGATACACGCACATCCCTGCAATAAAACACATAATCTTTTTAGATCAGCGTTGACTTTTCGCTGTAAGCCTCCCTTAAGAGCTTCTTCGCCTTTTACTTCAGCGGAATCAGCGTTTATTTTTCGCTGTAAGCCTCCCTTAGGAGCTTCTTCGCCTTTTACTTTCGGCGGTATTCGCGTTGACTTTTCGCGCTTCACCTTTTACTTAGGCGGTATCAGCGTTTATTTTTCGCTGTAAGCTCTGCATTCCCTTTGGAACGACTTTTGAGCAGAAAACTTACACTGCGCTCCCTTTGGAACGGCTTTTTGTAACTTCAGCAAACTTACCCTGCGTTCCTTGGAACGACTTTTTGTTGCTTCGAAGAATTCATGTCATGCCTTTTAAAATAAACTCTTTATAATTCGAAGGTCCTTCTTGCTATCGCAAATCTTTAAGCTTCAACAACTTAAGCCTGTAGAGGAGATATATTTTCCTTGTGGCAGACAACGAAATCATTACGTGAGATTTAAAAAGTGTCCTTTATTACACAGAAAATAAAACTGAATGGAAAAGACTACTATCAAGGTAGGATATTTGTCAATAAATGTGCTTCGACTCTGGCACAGTGCTATTAACTGTGCGAGCTTCGGACTGTTCTCTGAAGTCTCTTTGGTGTTGAGCATATTGGCCCCCTTCTGGCTGCTGGCCTTGTTGCAGCGGTGGTGGAGGCGGAGGCTGTTGCCAGGAAGCTTGAGGTTGACTCGCCGAAGCTACAGAAACTGCAGGGTGGTTGCCTACATATTCTGGGATATAAGGCGAATGATACGAAGCAGTGTGCATGATCTGCTTCGGTTGACCCTGTTGTGCTGCAGCTTCGGCTATCTCCTTTTGCTTCTGGATGGTAACATGGCACATCCTGGTGGTATGGCCCTTGTTTTCACCACAGAACAAGCAAAATGTTCTCCTTGGTTGATCTCCAAATCTTCCGCCGAAGCCCCTGGCGCCTCTGCCTCTTGGAGCTGGCGGCCGGAAGGAGCTTTGCTGTTGCCCCGAAGCCTGTGAAGAGCCCTGTGGCCTTTGCTGCTGACTCCCCTTATCATCATTTTGAGTAGAGTTGTGAATTGACCTGACGTGCCTCGGATAAAATCTTCCTCCGAAGCCCCTGGTCATTTCGGAAAACCTGAAAGCCTCCTCCCTTCTTTGACGAAAATCATTGTCGGCCCGAATATACTCGTCCATCTTCTGGAGCAGCTTCTCCAAAGTTTGAGGAGGCTTCCTAGCAAAGTACTGAGCTGAAGGTCCTGGCCGAAGTCCCTTGATCATGGCCTCAATGACAATTTCGTTGGGCACTGTTGGCGCCTGTGCCCTCAAACGCAAGAACCTCCGGACATACGCCTGAAGGTATTCTTCGTGATCCTGGGTGCACTGGAATAGAGCTTGAGCAGTGACCGGCTTCGTCTGAAACCCTTGGAAGCTGGTTAACAACATGTCCTTCAGCTTTTGCCATGAAGTGATCGTTCCTGGTCGAAGGGAGGAATACCAGGTTTGAGCAACACTCCTGACAGCCATAACAAAAGATTTTGCCATGACTGCAGTATTGCCACCATACGAAGATACTGTTGCTTCGTAGCTCATCAAAAACTGCTTCGGGTCTGAATGGCCGTCAAATATAGGAAGCTGGGGCAGCTTGTAGGATGGAGGCCAAGGTGTAGCCTGCAGCTCAGCGGACAAAGGAGAAGCATCATCAAAAGCAAAATTTCCATGGTGGAAATTCTCATACCAGTCATCTTCGTTGAAGAAATCCTCCTGATGAAGATCTTTGTGCTGAGGTCTTCGGTTCTGCTCATCCTGAGTAAGATGACGAACTTCTTCAGAGGCTTCGTCTATCTGCCTTTGCAGTTCAGCTAGCCTGGCCATCTTTTCCTTCTTCCTCTGCACCTATTGATGAAGCATCTCCATGTCTCTGATTTCTTGGTCTAGCTCATCCTCTTGTAGTGTCGGGCTGACAGCCTTCCTCTTCTGGCTTCGGGCCTCCCGAAGGGAGAGAGTCTCCTGATTGGGGTCCAGCGGTTGCAGAGCTGCAGCCCCAGTCGCTGAAGCTTTCTTCGGCGCCATAGCGAAGGTCTATGATTGCCGAAGGTGTTCGAAACTCAAAAAGTGGAAGTGAGTTCACCGGAGGTGGGCGCCAATGTTGGGGACTTGTTCTCAAATGCTATAAGTTAAGAACAAGGCAACACAAAAAATGTTAAACGTTAAAGTCCTTCGTCCTTCGGAGCATTATTTCCCTTGAGATATAATGCTCTTCGGACGAAGGTTATGAAGGACATACCTTCATCAACACAACATATAATAATGAAGAAGGAATTATATGGAATATAACGTACACAATTATGTATAATTATCAACTCATTTCTATATTATTATTATGGAAACATAGAAATGATATCAAATTACAAATGTACCTTCGGCTTGAAGGAAGGTAAAAATACAAGCGTGACGCAAAAGTAAATGCCAAGTCAGCGTGAACAGTACGGGGGCACTGCTCACCTATTTATAGGCACGAGACATAGCTCATATAAAATTACATCCATGCCCTTTACATTTGGTAGTAATTCTATAGTAATCCACCGAGGTCTGAATAGCCTTTTCATCTTTAAGTCAGTTTCCTTTTCTGCTATTACGCCGAAGCTTTCCTGCTCACAGCTTCGGTGCTGTGTCGACCTTCGTATTCTTTGGGCTTCTCCCACTGTGGTACCGATTCGAGTCCGAAGATACCTGTTCACACATTATACTCCAGAAACATCGTTAAATCATGTTTTTGAGGACCTTCGGAAGCCGAAGGCCCCCAACACAAATTGTTTGATGTAGTTAGTACTCAGGTTATTCGACGCCGAAGAATTCTTATTTAGGCAGTTCATATGATCCCATACATAGTGTTTTGATCTAAGATTGCAATTCTTCTATGTTTCCGCAGTAGCATATTGTTCCATGGAGCTCGTGCATTACGATTTCTATATATATCACAAAAGTAGACCTTATTTAAATTAGATAATTGTTATGTTATCTGATGCATATAAGCAACACAAATGTAATGTTAACTCCAAAGTCACCTGAAAATTCTTGACCGATGTTTGCACCTTGTACCCCATCCTTCCCGCCCTCTGTCTGAGGTCCAGTTCGTAGCGCTTTTTCATCTGTTGTGAAGAGACACACAAAATCATAACACAAATTAACAATTAATTTGTTTGTTGAGATATCACTCCAATAAATTCACATCAGGCAAGATTGTGTGAACACCTTACATGGTGTTGTAGAATGGGGTTCTTAATCACAACTGATCAGCTTTGCTCTTCTTCTCCTGCCAATCCTTTTGGAGCCCACTGACATGGTGAATCTATAAAGTTCAAGAGACACTAAGAATCATATGCGTATATTTCGAATTTACTCGATGAATGTTGAGATTTTCCATCTAAACTTACGTGAGCATAATTGTTTGTTTTAAGCTGCATGAACTGCTTCTTGAGGATCCATACCCTCATGCTTCAGAAACTCCTGGTGAGCATGGTGGTGGTAGGGGCAAACCCGCAGGAACCAAAACTCTAAGTCAAGAAGCATTCCCAAAGGGAACATTTGATTTTGAAGTTAGTAACTGATGGATTTTGAGGTC